>NC_079440.1:51792110-51904610 GCF_903798145.1 Danio aesculapii | reverse complement strand
ACTCAGTCGGTATCTGGGAAAGCCCTTCCTTCCATTTCAGATGCTTTCTCATTTACTTGTCCTTGTACTGGGTAAAAAAATGGATTTATTCTCTGTATCTTAGTGATGGTTGATAAATCATGGTGAATTTACACCAGTATAGGCCCGTAGCCAGCCTGGTGAAAGGGGTGCTTCTTTTTTCTTAAAATGTGGACCTTTTTGCAGTTTTCTATTTAATTATCAGGGTTTTAATACCTTTTAAGCCCTATATTTTGCTGGATTAGCTTGTCCTATGGTCATCAACCACACTTTTTGATGTACCTAAAACATTTCCTAAAGATTTAGTAGAAAAAATATGAGAATAATACTTTTTTTCCCAAATACAAATGTATTACATCATATATCATTAGAAAATAAGGATGCTGTTCAAGTTTTGAATTAAAAACTAGCCTATTGTCATTTATTAGGCAAACACAAACTGGCCAGCACATTCAACTTTCCTCAGTCTCACAGCCAAAAGAGGATTCTGCTTAGTCTTAAAACCTTCAATGGTTATTTTCACAATTTATTATGGCATATCAGTCAATATAGGACAAATGAGCTCGCGAATGGGACAAATTCTGGTAACACTTTATTATGATTGTCCACTTGGGTATTAGTAGCCTGCTTAATATATGTTGGTACTGCTCCTTCAACAGACATTTAACTGACTATAGGACTTTGCAAGTACATTTCAACTTACACTAACCCCAACCTAACAGCCTACTTATAATCTATGAGAATTAGTTAGCATGTAGATGCAATGTAACTTAAATTCACAAAACGGACCACCAAAATAAAGTGTGACAAAAATTCTGGACCTTTGTCAGTGAAGGGTGGGTCTTTTAAACCACCCGAAACCCCCTGGCTGATAAATGTCTTGATTTGTTTAACCCCTTTTTTCTTCTTCTTACATTTAAACATCCTTTATAAATAATCTGAAGACGGTTAAGTTTGTTTTTAGATTAAATTAGAGATTTTTATCCTGAAACACTTTCAGAAAATTTATGGTGTAGGCTAATTGAAGCTGGATTGTAGTTTTGGAGACTAAAAGCGTCCTTTTAAAGGCATAGTTTACCAAAAAAACAAATCGAACATTTTACTTACTATTTACTTTCCTTCAAGTGGTTTCAAACCTTTACTTCCTCTCATTATATCTTGAAGAAGACTGAAAACTGGTAACCATTGACAAAAACAAATACTATAAGAGTTAATAGTTTCCAGCTTTCTTTAAAATATTATTTTTGTGCTCAACAGAATAAAGTGGTGGCGCAGTGGGTAGTGCTGTCGCCTCACTGCAAGAAGGTCGGTGGTTCGAGCCTTGGCTGGATCAGTTGGCATTTCTGTGTGGAGTTTGCATGTTCTCCCCGTGTTCGCGTGGGATTTCCTTCGGGTGCTCCGGTTTCCCCCACAAGTCCAAAGACATGTGGTACTAGGTGAATTAGGTAAGCTTAATTGGCCATAGTGTATGTCTGTGAATGAGAGAGTGTATAGATGTTTCCAAGTGTTGGATTCATAACAACTGACTGATATTTCTTAATTATTGAAGATTAATTAAAATTATTAGCCCTCCTGAATTATTAGCCCTCCTGTATATTTCCCTCCCAATTTCTGTTTAACGGAGAGATTTTTTCAACACATTTCTAAACATAATAGTTTTAATAACTCATTTTCAATGACTGATTTATTTTATCTTTGCCATGATGACAGTACATGATATTTTACTTGATATTTTTCAAGATACTAGTATTCAGCTTAAAGGTCAATTAAAAGGTTTAACTTTCTCCAGAAGAAAATATATAGTAAATACTGTAAAAAATTCCTTGCTCTGATAAACATCATTTGGGAAATATATGAAAAGATAAAAAATTCACAGGAGGGCGAATAATTTTGATTTCAACTGTATGTCTTTTTCCTTACTGATTCATAACACTTGACTGACTGACATTCCTTATTGTTGTGATGGTGGAAATTGGCATTTTCAATTGTTTTTGCTATTTTATTACTCCCACTTCCCATTATGCATTATTTACAATTAGTTATTTCAGTCATAGCAAAGATTTGTTGTTAATATTTTGAACAAAAATCGAGTTGACACGATGAAGACATTTTGTTTTCTTAAATTTACCAGAGTGCTAATATTAGCTGAGGGCTGCAGTGTATCAGTGGTAAACAAACAGCCGGTTGTGACAGTGTGAGTGAGGTGCGCTCTGGGATCCTCTAGTTTTCCATCTCTCAGGGTGGAGGGTGTGGTTCAGGAGCCCGTGTTCTTGGATCTCACTCCAGGCCATATGGCAACTTTGCACTTGGGGACTGAAAGGAGATTTGATGGCTGAATACTAATGACATTGGTGCAGTATAAAATAAATCAGGGGTTCGACAATCCCACAAATAACTAATATAACATTCGCTGCATAACTCTAAAAAGATGATTTACAAATATTCTTTTATTGTATTGAAGTCAAAATAATAGCCCTCGAATTTGTTTTTGTTTTTCATATATTTCCCAAATGACGTTTAACAGCAAGGAATTTTTTCACATCATTTCCTGTAATATTTTTTCCTCTGGAGAAAGTCTTATTTCTTGTATTTCAGCTAGAATAAAGGCAGTCTTTAATTAAAAAAAACTAACAAAATTTTTAAGCTCAATATTACTAGCCCCCTTTAGCAATTTCCCCCCCAATTGTCTACAGAACAAACCATTGTTATACTTGCCTAATTACCCTAACTTGCCTATTTAACCTAATTTAACCTATTTTAAGCTGAATACTAGTATCTTGAAAGATATCTAGTAAAATATTATGTGCTGCCATCATGGCGAAGAGAAAATAAATCAGTTATTATAAAATTAGTTAATTAAACTATCACGTTTAGAAGTGTGTTGAAAAAAATCTCTGTTAAACAGAAATTGGGGTCGAAATATAAAATTTAACAGGAGGGTTAATACTGTATATTTATGTATATTAACTGTATATTTCTAAAATATCTAAGTTAATGCCAATTTAGATCAAATAAGATTTTACATACAGCTGCAAATTAATAAATATATGCTTCAGCGACTGCATGAAGTACAATTCTAAGTATACATCTATGGTAATATTTTGATACTTTTGCCATAGCTTTTGTAATTTGGTTGGCTTTTTTGCCATTTGAATTATTCTAAATATGTGTCTAGTTTTACCACATTTTACTTTACATTTTTTAAGGAAAATTTTATTTAAAAATAAAATAAAAATAAGGGCGACGTGGTGATGCAATGGGTAGTACTGTCTCCTCACAGCAAGAAGGTGCTGGAGCCTCGGCTGGGTCAGTTGGCATTTCTGTGTGGAGTTTGCATGTTCTCCCTGTGTTCGTGTGGGTTTTCTCCAGGTGCTCCGGTTTCCCCCACAGTCCAGCGATGTGGTATAGGTGAATTGTGTAAGCTAAATTGTCCCTAGTGTATGTGTGTGAACGAGAGTGCATGGGTGTTTCCCAGTGATGGGTTGCAGCTGGAAGGGCATCTGCTGCATAAAACATATGCTGGATAAGTCAGCGGTTCATTCCGCTGTGGCAACCCCTGATTAATAAAGGGACTAAGCCGAAAAGAAAATGATTGAATGAATGAAAAATCAATAATTACTTTCTTGGCAAGAAGCTGAAATAAAATATTTCTAAATACATTTTGATAAGTTTGTATATATATTATATATTGCGTTATTTTATCAGTTGATGTTTATTTTATTAAAAAAATATATTTAAATTTTATGTATGTACATTTACAGTGCTCAGCATATATGAGTACATCCCCCACAAATCTCTCATTTAACTTAATATTTTCTATAGTAAGCTCTACAATATTATATTTGTGCATATACATTAGATTAGTCAGTACTGAAGCCAAATCTGGAGCTTATCTAACAAAATAACTTATGATAACAGTCCAAAAACTAGTACACCCAAATTTATATGTTAGGAAAAAATATTACATAAAACTTTCAAAAATAGCAAAAAATCAAGAGAAACATTTAAACATTTTGTTGAAATGTTGTAGTTCGTAATTTATTTTGCAATATTTTGCATGAATTTAATTGTATTTTTACAATTGTAAAGATGTTCTGTGACTAAAATATTATTTTAATAATTATATCTGCTTAATAAATCTTTGTTGTTCAAATGCACCAATATATATTACCTATATTCACTGAGAAATGGACAAAAATCTCAAAATGGGGTGTACTCAATTATGCTGAGCACTGTAGTTAACTTTAATTACCCTTCAACTATAATTAGAATTTGGGCCAATTAATCATTAACTAATCTAATTTTAAATAAACAATATTTAAAAAAATGCTTTATTTTATCTTCCCAATTCAAATAAATAAATGTAGTAAAATATGAAGGAAACATCTAAAATTCAACTCAACCCATCACAACCAAAAACTTGCTCTTTTTTTTTTTTGGAATGTAATGTGCAGTTTTGTTCAGTGCACTGCCTTTAGAGGGCGTCTATGCACTCCTTTTCAATGAGAAAGAGCCAGCACCAGCACTCAGATACAGAAACAAGCTTGTGTAATTTCCCTCAATTCAAATCCACATTTACAGCACAGAACACTAAAAATAGTTAAACCAGCTCAAATATCATTATATTATTTCATTCATTTTCTTCGGCTTAATCCCCTTTATTCATCAGGGGTCACCACAGTGGAATGAACCACCAACTTATCCAGAATAAATTTTACAAAGGAGATGCCCAGTTGCAACCCTAGTACTGGGAAACATCCATATACACTCATTCACACCCATACACTACAGCCAATTTAGTTAATTAAATTCACCTACTGTATAGCACATGTGTTTGGACTGTGGGGGAAACCGGAGCACGTGGAGGAAAGAACATGAAAACTTCACACAGAAACGCCAACTGAGCCAGCTGGGACTCGAACCAGCGACCTTCTTGCTGTGAGGCGACAGTGCTAACCATTGAGTCACCGTGTCACCATTATATTATTTCATCATATGCAAATATAGAGCTTGTTCCTACATTCCTGACCCCAAAGAGAGTCACTACACATTGATATAACTGATAAAACAACCCATATTTATTCAGCCCCCCCTCAAAAAATGCATTATTATTATTATTTTTCAATCAGAATACAAACAGCTCAAGAGTATGCTGTGATACGAGAGCAGATGCAAACATAATCAATATTCTATGAATAGGGCGGATTAGGAAGCATTTGCCGCTGGACAAAATCTTTTGCCTAACCATAAATATTTCACAAAGGTGTCATATTTGATCCCGCACCTCCCGCTCGCCGTCATCTATTCTTGTCTCTTCTGAACATTCTGTTCCTCCTCCTATTGTCACTTCGACACACACACACACACATTCTCGCTTTGCACACACTCCAGAGAATTTGCCAGTATACATTGACAGGCTTTATATACCTATATCCGGCTCTTAGACATGCATCCAGTTCCCCATCTATTTTGCTCCCAAAGAAAATGGCTATTTTTAGCACACCCTCCTCTGGGTGGAGAGTGCAGAGGACTATAAGCTGAGCACTTAAAGCGGAGGCAAATCAAAGATGCCAACAGCCAGACGTCCCTCCCGTGAACGGTTTGAAGCGACCAACCTTTCCCTCATGGATGAGCTAATAATATCGACATCAAAAAAAGCTCCTGGTGTTCTGAAACAGTGCGACGGCGTCATTATTTCCTTTTCTAAAATTACAGTACCACTGAGCATCTCTGTGACATTTAGACAACATGGTGGAGATCCACTGAAAGGGGGTTTCATATATCATCTTCATTGTTGTATCTGCTGACGTATTCATCTGGAAGGGTTAAATGGGGGTCTAGTTTCATAGATTGTCCACTGGTGGTGCTTGTAAAGTGCATGTTTTATACAACAATGAAGACGCTCCTAAGACATGCTTGGATGAATATTCAGTATCTTAATATTTGTCCTTCCAGAAAGGGTTAAAATAGACTCAGTGCAGCTCTCTGCCAAATGAGGTGTTTGTTGAAGTCTAGACTCCCTCAGTCTGGCTGTTGAGCACAGGCTATAGGGTTTGAATAGCTGTATACACACACACACACACACACACACACACACACACACACACACACACACACACACACACACACACACACACACACACACATTATTGCATAACTATAAGCAATAGAACAGACTTTTTTTCTTTCTTCCTTTCTTTTGCAGGCTCAACTATGTGGATTGGACATATTACAGGGCTCGTCTCAATCACTGCAGCCTACTCATGTTCTCAAGGCCAAATGCAATCAAAGAATGGTACCACAGTTCTTGTAGCTTTGCTGTATTTTGAAACTGTATCAAGACCTCTAAAACAATGCTTGTTTATGTCTTACAGGTATAATTTAGCTAATATGTTTTGCAGTTAATTCAGGATGACTTTCTTTACTTCAGATGAGCATTTAACTCTTTATAGAGTGCAAAACACTGCAACAAATGCTTTACTTGCTTTGAGTTTTTGTCTTGTTTCCAGTCTAGATATCTAAAAATTAAATCAAGAAGCATTTTCTAGACATGTAAAAATATAATTTTGTTTCTCAGAACTATTCAGTTTAAATGAGTGTTTTTATAAAACTAGCAAAATAATCTGCCATTGAGGCATGTAAAATAATCTTATTTCAAACCGAAAACAAGATTACCTACACCATTGGCAGATTAATTAGATTTTTTAAAGGGAAAAACCTTCATCTATTCATTCATTTTTCTTCGGCTTAGTCTCTTATTTATCAGGGGTCGCCATGGCGGAATGAACCACCAACTATTTCAGCTTATGTTTTATGTGGCGGATGCCCTTCCAGCCACAACCCAGTACTGGGAAACCCCTATACACACACTCATTCACACGCACTCATACACCACAGCCAATTTAGTTCATCCGTTTGACCTATAACGCTTGTTTTTGGACACCTGAAGGAAACCCATGCGAACACAGCGAGAACATGCAGACTCAGCACAGAAATGCCAACTGGCCCAGCCGGAACCAGCGACCTTCTTGCTGTGAGGCAACAGGGCTAACCACTGAGCCACCGTGCCGCCCAAACTTGATTTAATTTGGACTTCATATATTTATTCATTCATTTTCTTTTCAGCTTAGTCCCTTTATTAACCAGGGGTCACCACAGCGAAATGAACCGCCAACTTATCCAGCATATGTTTTACACAGTGGATGTCCAGCTGCAGCACATTGAAAGGCGACATCGCTACCCACTGTGCCGAAAACAAAACAATATTTCTTACTTGTCTAGAAAGACTTGTCGAGCTTCCCAATTTAAGATTTTTTTCAAAATATTTGGACTACAACAAGACAAAAATCTATTTTTTCATTGTGTCACTGTGGGTTATCACAGTTTTTGAACTTGTTTGACTTTTTCAAAAATGTATTGCAATCTGTGTCAATGAAGTACACAATATATGGATCTTCACCCAATAAAAGGGTTAAGAAGGTCTGTAAGACCGTATTTTCAGAATTAAAAAAACATTAATTACCAATTATTAAGCCGACATGAGATGATACTCCAGTAAATTAAAGGTCTGTTCACATAAAGAATGATAACTATAACTATATAACTAATGTTATCACCCACACCAACACAAAATATCATTCACATTACCTTATTTATTTGTAGTTTTGTCATCTGCCATTTTAAAAGCTCAAAGTCTATAGCTGGTTTGCTGTATTTATTGTTTATCCTCTGGAAAATCCAAACAAAGTTAATTCTACTCTACCCTTATTGTTAAGCCCTAGATAGATATACTTAATTTAAAATCAGACTGGTGTGGTGTTATTTCAAACAAAACGAGGTCAATTCAAAGTTCATAAGAAGGTTTATTTTAAGAGTTCGAAACAGCTTCCCAAAGAAAATTTCCAGAATATTTGTATTGGCTATTAAACAGCTTTGAATTCCAATTGGTCTGTGGTTGTGGTCCAAGGCTCTGCCATTTTTGATCTGGAAATCCGCTCTTGTTTATTAACTCTGTCCATGAGTGCATATATATATTTATTTGAGCATCACTATCAGCAATGTTTATGGCAATGTACTGTTCAGTAGCAGTTTTTACCACTACAATTTTCCCCCAAAAAGAACTTTACTGTGCGTATATTAAAATTTGATTACTATATCTTTATTAGAATAATTATCATACTTGGTGTGAACAGGTCCTAAATCTGTGTGGTAAATTTTCTGTAATGTCAGAAAAGTGCCTAATTCATACAATTTCATTTGAATGAAAAAATACAGTCTTAAAAGCCCAAACCCCATCAAATCATACAAAAAAATGTTAATAGATTACAAATTCATACAAATTAGCCACCAAACCAAAAAGTTACAAATTGCTGTAAAATGGCGTTGGATAAATTGATCAGAATTAAAGGTGCAATATGTAAGTTTGACACCCAGTGGTTGAATTAGGTATTACACTCCTGGTTCAAAACACATATGCAAGCGCAGGTGGCCAGATTGAGGACCACAGGACTATTGAGCCTAAAGGCTGATTTAAGTCGTGTTCTAAATAAAAGCAACGGCACGCGATAGAAGAGTTTATGTTCGACTTGATATATTAGAAACGGCTTATATTTCTTGCAGCTGAACAACTTGATAAACTAACAACGATCACCTTAGGTGCTTATTCAGTGTTAAATGCTAATAATGTAAATTTGAATGCTATTTTACATGACATTTATTGCCATACTACTGAAAGCAGCAGCAGATAGTTCACCTCAGATCTTAAAAAAAATAAAATAAACATTTTGAAATTGAACTTTAAAGCTGTGACTCAGTGCAAACCAACACATATCAGTGATTAAGCATGTACATTTAATAAAGTTAAAAAGGTTTAATATGTGTTAATTAGAGTATAAACCTCATCATTCGTTTGAGTGCAGTAAGTGCACTATTCTGTGCTTCTGAATGGCTGTATTTTATGTTTCATCTGGTGCAAACAGCTAAACTGCAAACAGCTGCTTATTTCTGCAAATCTTGTCAGGTAGCGTGTTGTTAGGACACGGAGTTGCAATGTAACCTGCTCACCTAACGTTTAAGATCATAATATTTCTATTATTTGCTAATTAATAACTACATTTGGAACTCTGAATCTGCGTCTCATTTCAGAGGCTGTTACTGTCCACCGGAGGTCACATTTCGGTCGCGAGCGCATGCTTTGAGAGCCTTCATGACTGAATAAATTAATTCATTTTCTTTTCGTCTTAGTCCCTTTATTAATTCGGGGTCTTAACCTTATCTACCACATGTTTTACTCACATGTTTTTAGTGGATACCCTTCCAGCTGCAACCCATCTCTGGGAAACATCCATACACACTCATTCACACTCATACACTATGGACAATTTAGCCTACCCAATTGACCTGTACCGCATGTCTTTGGACTGTGGGGGAAACCGGAGCACCCGGAGGAAACTCACGCGAACGCAGGGAGAACATGCAAACGCCACACAGAAACACCAACTGACCCTGCCGAGGCTCGAACCAGCGACTTTCTTGCTGTGAGGCGACAGCACTACCTACTGCGCCACTGCGTCGCCTGACTGAATACATGAAATACACAATTTTCACAATTTTGCTGAAATATAATTGGCTAAACTGGCATTGGGCGGGTGAATAAGACCAAAACAAAGACAGCAGTTACGGCATGCAAAATAACTGACTTTAGCATTGTTTTTCAGATGAGCATGCTCACTTAGCATGTTTCTTAAATATCTGCAAACATATTATGCTATTTTTAAGATTTAGAAGAGTCAATAACTTACATACAGCACCTTTAATTTGTACGAAAACATCCAATCTTAAAAGTAGGCATGCCCCCAAAGCCCACCACTAACCCTTTTGTCACTGAATGAGCAAATCTTACTAATAAATATTAAATGGATTTAACAAATTCATACAAATTAGCCACTAAATCAGAAAGTATTGCTGTGAGATTGCAGTTGATCAGAATGAATAATATTAAAAGTATAGCTTTTCTTTATGGTGTCTTCATAGTTCATAGATTTGATTGAATTTGGCCTTTTTTAATCCCTCAAAAGGGTTGTACACACAAATTGCATAAGTTGAAGCACATCCTTCTAAACTATGATGCTGGGAAGATTATAAGATGCTTAAAAAGACAGTTTTGTGACATTCAATGCTGTCATTTAACCTTTTAAATGACATTTAGAAAATCAACCCACAATGCAAACGTGATACGGGAAGCCAGTGTACCTGCAAGCAAAGTGATAACTGCGGTTTTCCAGTGTTTCACAGATGTGCCTGTCCGATGAGGAAAAAAAACAGAAGACTTTAAAGAGGTACTGTTATAGCCCTGACATTTGATCCTGCAGCAAAAAAAGCACAATATATGTCATGGGTATACATTTGGTACAGAGACAATGTTTATGCATGTAGGTTAGCATGATACATCTGATTCACCAACAGCATACTGTCCGATGTCATGCATAGAAAACCTGCTGTTTGAGCTGCATTAGAGCTGAAGTGTGTCATTTCTGTACATTTACTTCAATTACAAATAATCACGTCAAATATTTTTGCCCGAAATCAGCCATGATTTTAATCATTCACACTTTTCTTGAGAAATCAACCCATAAATGGATTACTTGCAGCTCAGATTGACGTATTTTATCACAAACAAAGGCACACGTCAGCTTTAATGCTTCCAAACTTAACGTTAACACATTTCTTAGGCACTGGCTAAGCACTGTGGGTTATTGGTTTGGTTGGAGCAGGTTTAACTTTGAGGTATATACACGTTTGTTAAACCTACCAGAACTTTGTGCACGTTGCGGTGATATCTAAATCAAAAGACATAAAAAAAGATAACCCAATTAGCGGCAGCTGTGAAAGCAGTAGCCGCTTTTACATTAGCAGCATCAGCACATAAAGTTTGCTAAATAAATATTAGCGAGACGAAGACAAAGGCACCTGCAGCCCAGGTGAGAGATTGGAATAGATTTCGGTGGGTATGCAGTCGTGTGCCACACAGCAAATAATAGTCAAAACATCAGTCTATCCATAAACAGTCTTAGGGTTTTCTTACTAACGTGCAACATGAAGATAAATGCGATTTTGCTGCATTGATAATGGTTATACACTGTAAAACCCAAAAAGTTAAGGTAACTCAAACCATTTAAGGAAACCGATTGCAACAAACCATTTAGGTTTAAAAACTGATCCTAATGAGTACTGTGAACTTAATCCATTTAAGTAAATGAAGCAATTTAAGCACAGTAAAACCCAATAAATGAAGAGAACTCAAACCAACTGAGTACTGTAAAACCCAATAAGTTAAGGCAACTCAAACTGTTTGAGGAAACTGGTTGTAACAAACCATTTGAGTTAAAAAAACTAATCTATGTGAGTACTGTGAACTTACTCCATTTAAGTTGACGTAATGAAGTATTTAATTAACTCATTACCTTTAAGACGGAGTTCACAACTCTTTTCAAATGAGTAGAATTAACTTTCAGTCAGTTTTCAGTTAACTACACTCATTTCATTTGATAAAGTTGACTGTTGGGTTTTACAGTGTACATTTAAAGGGATAGTTCAGTCAAAATGTGAAAACTCTGTCATCATTTCCTCACCTTCACGTGTCACACGTTTCTGAGTTTCTGCACAACACAAAAGAAGTTATTTTGAAAAATGTTGGAAACTGGAAACCATTGACTTCTATGGTGTTAGATTTCCCTACTGTGGAAGTCAGTGGTTACCAGTTTCTAACTATTACCTCAAAAAATGATCTTTTGCTGCTTGTTTAAACTAATTATTTAAAATGAGCTGAAACAACAAAATTCATTAGTTTTTTGGACAACTTAATTGTTTCTACAAATTTAAGTGTATTGAACATAAAACATTTAAGTTGCCCAGAATGAATTGTTTTTTCAGCTCATTTTAAATAAGTAGTGTAGTTTGAACAAACAGCAAACTTCATTTTTTTGAGTGTAAATGCTGAAAAAAAATGCTGGATTCCACACAAAACCTTTGTGTTGTCCCAACACAAACTGATTAAGTTAACTTAAATGATTTATGTTGAATCCACTTAAATTTGTAAAAGCAATTAAGTTGTCCCAAAAAAAAAACAAGTTAATTGTGTTGTTTCAGCTCATTTCAAATAAGTTGTTTAAACAAACAGCAAACGTCATGTTTTTGAGTGTAGATGCTGTAAAAAAAATGCTGGATTCCGCACAATACCTCTGTGTTGTCCTAATACAAACTGATTAAGTTTACTTAATTGCTTTTACAAATTTAAGTGGATTGACCATAAAAACATTTAACTTAGTCAGTTTGTCGTGGGAAAGTATTGTGTGTAATCCAGCATTTGTTTTTACAGTATCTACACTCAAAAACATGACATTTGCTGTTTGTTCAAATTACTTATTTAAATTAAGCTGAAACAACACAATTCTTAAGTTTTTTTTTTTTTGCGAGAACTTTGATTTATTGATTTATGTTCAATCAACTTAAATTTGTAAAAATTAATAAACTAATTTAGGCCCAATCCTAATTCTATTTTTGTACCCTTCCCCCTTGGCCCTTGAAACAGAGTGTGAAGGGGAAGGGCTTCAAAATTTACCCCTAAGAAATGGGACAGCACTACAGCACCTGCACACGTCATCATATACGTCATCATACAGTATACGCGATCTCTTGCTTCATATGAGATCGACGATGGTGACTGCTGTAGTTATTCCAGTTGCGTTATTTCTTGGTATTTATCTTTAGGAAATCCCTGAAGGCAACGATATCATGTTATCATAACGATATAATGTGGCAATAAGATTGTAACTGTACTGTGCATTTACACTGTAGCCATATTTAACTATGTAAACACGAAAACGTTACCATTATACCAGACACTGTAATAAGCTCATTCCCAGCCACTAGAATTTAGCGTTTTCTATTTTAGTGTAAGCATGACCATAAAACATGAACGCAGTTATGAATATATTAAAACGTGCTTGTTTGTTGTAAAAATTCATAATAATGACAAAAAAATACTAATTTGTGGATCTCCTTACTTTCGTGTGCAGCCATGCTGCCATTGTAGCTGGTGTATTCAGGGACATTTTTGTACCCCTTGGGTTCGAGTGTGGTCCTGAAAAAGGTCCAGTTTCAAGGGCCATCTAGCCCTTTCCCGTAGCCCTACACCTTCAAGCTAAGGAGAATTGGGACACCCCTACCCCTTCATGTGAACATGCAAAATGAGGGGTAGGGGTAAGGGCAAGGGCTAAGGGGTAGAATTGGGATTGGGATTAATTCCTTTGTTTTCCCAACATAAATCGATTGTGTGGAACCCAGCATTTCTTACAGTGTACTTTTGTGTTGAAAAGAAAAAAAGACTTTGAGGTGAGTAAATAGTGGGTAAATTAAAATCTTTGGGTGAACTATCTCTTTAAGTACATGTCTGTGCCTAAAACCTCAATCAAAGGTATAAAACAGCAGTATTAACTTCTTTAGCTCCCTTTTGATTCATTATTATCCAGTCTCTTCAACACAAGAGTCTTGTGCAAGCCTGTAAAGTCTAGATTTCAAGGTCACCTGAAGCTAAGACAATCAATGTCCCAGCGATCGATGCCCTAATGCTGCACCGTCCATCCAAATGCAATGCCGAGTGTATTTTTATACGTTCCCTTGCAAAACAAAACCTGAAACTGAAAACAGCACCTCTGAATCACAATAGACATTTGCAGATAAAAATAGATGTATATATGTATATATACAGAGCAAGACACTGTACATATTTTTTTTTCTGAATATCTAGCTAACTATATTTCTTTCTGTTCTGCTGAAAATCCATGCCATTAGAATTGAGGCCATGCAGTACTATAATACCTGTTTTTCTTGATCAAAGGCAGTAAAAAAGACATCTAACGAGCTTTATCAAGGTTGTTCTAACATCTGAAAATGATTTCAAGGTGATAGACAAGCCAGTGATTAAAAATAATCCAACATCCATGCTACAAATTTGCTAGGGGACATTAAAGAGTGAACTACAATATGGCTCATTAAGTGGCAAAGTAATTTGAATATCAACTACATTTTGGACTATCTCTGCAGCTTGCAGCAGAAACAATGGGACAATTACACTGAACAGTATGCTCTTACACAAAATACACTAGTACTTTTTTTCTGTGGCACTAGGGTGTTTTTTTGATTATTTGTCATGTTTTGTATGCTTCTCATCTCGAAGAACTACAAATAAGAATAGTTAAAAGGTGGCATGAAATGAGAAAAAGACAAGCATTGAATGACAGCAGACATAGACGCTGTAGACTATAAATAACATAAAATGTGACGTAGAGACATTCATCTCGTCTTCAAAAGCTTTGCAGCAGGGTAATCGTGAATAGTAGATACAAGTGTTGTCCATACATACATATTTTGGATCCACACACAACTATAGACACAGAATCGGGCAGTTTTTTCAATGACATTCCCAGCCTGTTCACCACAATAACGCTGATATAATGTGAGTGTACTCTGTGGTGATCTTAAACGAGCAGCAAAGTGGATGAAACATCTGTGTATTGTACTGCAGGTGACCGCAAACCTTTTTAACAGCAGACGAAGCACGCAAATAAGGTTTCTTTGGCGAAGCTTGGCTTTGAAGGTAAGCTCTTGATGGATATATATCATGTGCTTTTTGTTGTATAAATACTTGGCTCTGGAAAAGATGTTAGATGATGCTGATGACTCCATGCAAACACTGATTATTATTATTTGGACTGTGGACAGACCTGGATGTAGGGTTGAACTTTCAATGAGTAAATTGAAGTTAACCTCAGTAATCCTTTAAACATGGCTTACTAGTCCTTTTATATTTCAGTTCATACTCGCTCCAGAATTAACTAGACATCTGTTAGCATTTTTTTGATATTAACATAATTTGTATTGGCTAAAGTGCAATTGGCTGTCTTAAGATTCTCTTCCTGAAAGTCTTCATTGCTGTTGTTGACAACTTCTTGGATCTCCATGTAGTCGGATTTGCTGATGGTGGATCCGCTTCGACTTCCCTTTAGCTCTTCCTGTGAATCGGCTTTGGGGACGTTAACTTGGAGATACTGGGCCTGCTCCTCACCTTCTGTTTCTCGATGGTAGAAGTAGTTGAAGTTTGAGACAATGACGGGCACTGGAAGAGCGATGGTCAAGACGCCAGCAATGGCACAGAGGGATCCGACAATCTTTCCGCCGATGGTTGTAGGCACCATATCTCCATAGCCAACGGTAGTCATTGAAACCACAGCCCACCAGAAGGCATCTGGGATGCTGTAGAACTGTGACTCTGGTTCGTCAGCTTCCGCAAAGTAGACGGCACTAGAAAACAGGATGACTCCAATAAAGAGAAAGAAGATGAGTAGACCTAATTCTCTCATGCTGGCTTTGAGGGTTTGACCGAGGATCTGAAGACCCTTTGAGTGACGGGAGAGTTTGAAGATTCTGAAGACTCGAACCAATCTGATGACCCTTAGAATGGCAAGGGACATGGCTTGCTGCCCTTGCTGCCCGTCCTCTGCCTTCTCCGCCAGTTCTGTTCCCAGTGTAATGAAGTAAGGGATGATGGCCACCACATCAATCATATTCATGATGTTCACAAAGAAGCTGGCTTTACTAGGGCAAGCAAAGAAGCGCACCAAGAACTCGAAGGAGAACCAGATGATGCATAGCGTCTCTAGAATGAAGAAAGGATCTGTGAAGTAGGTTGATGTGTAGCTGGTTGTGGAGTTATTGACGACAACGGGAACTTTATGCATCTCCTCCTCATCGCTGCGGAAGATGGGTAAGGTTTCCAAACAGAAGCTCACAATGGAGATTAGGATGACCATCACAGATATGATTGCTATAATCCTGGCTGGCCCTGAACTTTCTGGATACTCGAACAGCAACCAGACCTGCTTCTGAAACTCATTGTCAGGCAATGGCCTTTCCTCCTCTTTAATAAAACCCTCATCCTCCCTGAAAATCTCAATGGCTTCGTCTCCGAGTTCATAAAAGCGGATCTCCTCTGAGAACACGTCCAATGTGACATTGACTGGTCGCCGCAACCTTCCGCCTGATTGATAGTAATAGAGAATGGCGTCAAAGCTGGGGCGGTTTCTGTCAAAAAAGTACTCATTCCTTAGCGGATCAAAGTACCTCATTCGCTTCTTGGGGTCCCCCAGTAATGTTTCAGGGAACTGTGAAAGGGTCTTGAGCTGTGTCTCAAAACGCAGACCCGAGATGTTGATGACCACTCGTTCACAGCACTCCTGCTCAGTTCCAGGGTCATAGTCCTGAGGAAGACCAGGGTGTGCCGCCGCCTCGTCCGAGGGGTCGCCGGTGGCCACAGTCATTATGCAGGAGTGTGAGGCCTGCACTTTTCACAGAGGCAGGGCACCACAGGGTGGGAAAATGCAGGAAGGGAATCCAAACGGAAGGGGACTTGACAGCGGAGAGCTCTAAGGGCCACAGCGTGCTACCGGGTGGGACTGAAAGACAACAAAAGATGTTTGATGGCAGAATACAGATATCTTTTTTGTTTTTTAGCAACATAATAGTATAAATCAGTGGTTTTCAATCCTGGTCTTGGGGATCCACCACTTGGTACATTTTGTATTTATCTTAAATGGACATCAGTAATCTAAATATTTGCCTTAATATAAATTAGACAATAATATGATTAAGGTGTTTACATGAGTTGCTTTTTGAATGTAGCTTTCATAATCTTGTTTAACATGTTGTAGCACATAGTTCGATTAACATCATGTCACCATTCGACACTAGTTTCCTTCTGTGTTTCACACAACAAAAGTTAGTGTTCATTGTGGCACCACTTGTGATTTCTGTGTGTACGTCCTGTCGCAAAATATAGCAAAAAGTACTACAAGGTGTTTACATGTCTGTAAAGCACGTCAATAATGCGACTAAAATAGGAATACTCCACATGTCCTTATTTATTTCTGTTTAGTTTGATTACAACTTTAGTCAGATTAAGGTAATCAAAAATTGCTGTTTACATGGTACACTCTTAATCAGAGTATTATCTTAATTGTATTAAAATTGGAGTATTGGTGTCCATACATCAAGTTAAATAAATTAAATTAAATAAATGTTAAATAAGAGTGACATACAAAATGTACAGAGTATTGGGTTCCCAGGACTAAGATTAAAAACCACTGGACTAGCAGGGGTGGGTAACATTGATCCTGGAGGGCCAGTGACCTTCAGAGTTTAGCTCAACCCTACAAAAATACCTGCCTGAATCCTGAAAAACTCGATTGACTTGTTCAGGTGTGTTTTGGTTTTGAAACTTATGCCGAGTTCAGACTGCATGATTTTAGCCCCGATTTTGACTCACCGACAGGTTTTGAGAAATCGCAGACAAATCGATGCTCGTGCACGTGAATGACTATCACACAGTATGAACTATCAAAGACGCGATCTGAGAATTGCGGATGAGTCGCCGATGCCTGTGAGATATTTGGCATGCTAAATATCTTGAGCTGTCTGCGATTTAAATCATGCCGTGTGAAATTAGTTTTGACTGAAAATAACATCAGCGATCACCTACAGCCAATGAGAGAGCAGCATTCACTACGTGTGTGTACCTGCAGGCCAGCGGGAGGTTGGGCGAGAAGTTAAAAGCGCTCATTTTTGGTTTATTTGGACCCAAGAAATAGAAGAAAAACTAGTGGAGGCTTGACAGGAGCACCTGTGTCTTTTAACGTTTGACGTTTCATAAAGAAAGTTAAAAAAGAAAGTTGAGGAGAAATTGTTAATTCCCTTCAAACACAGGTGAGCAAATATGTACATTTTCTACCCCAATTAAAGGCTTCTTTCTCGTTATGTAGTTAATAACAAAAGATATACTACGTGTTTTTGGCTGTGAGACGTAGTTTGCACTAAGTTGTCGGCGATTCTTCCTATTGTAAAGTCATGCAGTGTGAAAGCCGATCTATCTTGCAGTGTAAACAAAGCAGCGACAAAATGCTAGCCCAGATAGTCATGCAGTTTGAAAATATCTGTGACACGACTACTTTGAAAATCATGCAGTCTGAACTCGGCGATAGTAGTTTCTATAGGACCACTGTCATGCTGAGTTGAACTCCAGCACTAATTAAACACACCTTAATCAAAGTGTTCAGATTCACTAGAAACACTCAGGTTAGTGTGCTGGAGCTAAACTCTGTTGTACATTGGCCTTTGAGGAACAGGACTGTTCTGAAGCAGGGTTGGGCAACTCCAGTCTTGGAGGTTCATGAGTTCAGCTCCATCCCAAAAATAGATAACCTGTCTTCAGAATGACTTAAAAGTTACAGACTGGTGTGTATTATATGAGATGGAGTTAAACTCTGAAGGATAGTAGCCCTCAGTGGCGGATTTAGACATGGGCAATATGGGCGATCACCCAGGGTGGCATCTTGCTAAGGGCGGCACAGGAAGACGGTGCAAAAAAAAAAAACCAGTAAAATCATCTGTGCCCCAGTAAGCTTTGAGAAAACACACTTTACCTTATACAAATGTATTAATTTAGAGTGGTAATCCTAGTATAAAGATGTTGGGGGTCAATCACATTTGGCGCCTTTTGCACGTGCAAGTTTGTTATTCTATGTGCGAACGAAACAACGTTGGTGAAAGCAAACTGACAAATGCGCACAGAAAATCTGTGCCGCACGTGCTGCTCCTGCTCTTGTTTACATGCACACCGCTAAAATATGCGGTGCTCATGTGTATGAAACCGGAGTAAAACCCTTTTCTGTTATTTTTATGTATGGATTATGGGTTGAGGGGCGTAGATGGGGTGATTTGCGCAGAGTGCCATTTAAGCTAGAACCGCCACTGGTAGCCCTCCAGTATCAGACATGGGAAGTAGGGTGAACTTTAATATGTTCTGATAATGTTTCATTAGTGTTCATCAGAAATATGTTGCCAATGACTTAACATTTCCTACATTTCATTAATGAAAAAAAATATGTAATTATAAAAATCTTCAGTATATTATACAGAAGAAAAAGGGGAGGAAATCACATGTATAAGAACACTTGACCTACTTGCCTGATGCTCTAAAAAAAGAACTAAGAAGTGATAAAATGTTAAAGATGACGTTTCTCAGACTGAAAGAGGTTCACCTTATGCATTATTAATAAAAAAATGTTTATCATAATACAAGTACTGTACATCCCTAGTCTAATATTCATGAGAGATCACACATGCAAAGCTCTGGCAAGAAGTAGATCTTAAAATACAGCACACTTTGTATAAAAGAGCTTGTTTGGTTTCGCATTCACGTGCAGAGCAGATCCTTGGCTTACTTTTAAAGAGACCACCACAAAATGAAGCTCTTCGTCAAGCCCTGTCAGTTGTGTCTGGTGTGCAGCAAAGGACAAACAGCCATTCACATAAAACCCCATCTCTCAAAGTGCAGTCAAGTGAAAGAGGCCCTTCTCTATGAGAGATGCACATCCTAAATAACCATGCTGTATCCATTCCTTGCTGCAGGCGTGCGTTTGCTATCCCTTTCTCCTCCTTAAGCATGAAATACCCAACCATTCAAAGAAGCACATATGACATGCCGTTCCTACATATTTGCTGGACCCGTTTCACTGGAATGTTGCTTGTCCCAAATGGTGCCAGCAAGCTCTAAAATATTTAGCAGAAGCAGCCTATGAAATATTAAACTGCAGGAAAATACATTTTAGGTTTACAAGACTTGGTGGTCTCTGCTTTTCTCTATAGATCCCATTATACATTATATATAAGATGCACAAGCATGGATAATAAAATGAACACAAACACTAAATTGAATAAAGAGTGCATGCATTTGACTGAATAATCATAATTGAGACCCTCATACCTGCTTGAATAAACTTCTAAATCTTCCCTGTGGTCCCTCAGGTTTCCCAGGAGCCACGAAGTGAGGATTGCACTCCGCCGTCTTTGAAGCCACGATGAAAAGAGCAAAAACACATCAGATTGCTTAAATCCTGACTGCCACTGTCTGCTGTAGCTCTCGGCGCACCGGCGTATTGTGCATAACGGGGCAGGCAAAGAGGAGGGGCGGAGAGGTACAGTGTACGGGTGTGTCCTCGTCTACCCCAAAGCTTCCTTGCGTCAGGTTGTTCCAGAAGGGAAGAACAAAACAAGCATGTGATGCAAAGGAAGGATGATCCCTTTATTCACATGTAAGAAGGCTATAGAGGTCACCACTATCTGTACTAGACATGTTGCAACAAATGACAGCAGAGATGAATGTGAAGCACCAGGAGTGGGCAGCATCAGGCTTGCCCATTAATGTAAGTCTTTCAGCGATCACATCAATTAGCTTAGTTAGGACAGTCAATCTGTTACTGTAATGGGAAACACTCTTTTAAGTGATAGATAATTGCAACACTTATTGGGGTCAATGGGGGTATACAGTGCTCAGCATATATGAGTACACCCCCCACAAATCTATCTTTTAAATTCATATTTATAATATGAAACTCTACAATATTATATTTGTGAATATACATTAGATTAGTCAGTTCTGAAGCCAAATCTGGAGCTTATTTAACAAAATAATTAACGATAACGGTCCAAAAACTAGTACAGCCAAATTGAAATGTTATAGAAAAATATTAAATACAAATTTTAAAAAATCAAGAGAAGCAAAAAATGTGAAAAATTTAGTTGAAATTTTGTAGGTTGTAATTTTTATTTTTTTTGCAACATTTAGCTTGAATTTAATTGTATTAACTTTCAATTTTTAAATATGTTTGGTGACTAAAATATAATTTTGTTAAATATATCTGTTTAATAAATCTGTTTTTTTTTTAAATGCACCAAAATACACTGCCTATATTCACTGAGAAATGGATACAAATATTTTCAAAATGGGCTGTAATCAATTATGCTGAGCACTATAATATAATAAAATTAGTTTTTTTTCTTTGCACCTTGAATACACATTATACATAATTCAAAAACAACAACTAATCATAAGTAATATTTAATATTATTTTTACATTATTTATTCCAAAATTATTTTAAACCACAAATAACTTAGGTAAATAATTATATATTATATAAATATATATATATATATATATATATATATAATATTTTAGTAATATATAATATATATATATATATATATATATATATATATATATATATATATATATATATATATATATATATAAAGCTAATTATTTATTGTCACATGACAAGAAAATGGCTGTGGATGATGGATAAACCCCCAACTGACTTTATCTGCCAGACAAAAGTTCAAGTGATATATGAAAATATTTGTAAATATATAATAATACAGTTTATGCCAATATTTTTAAAAGTCAGCCGATTTATTCCCCATTTTAATCAGCTCTTTATTATTAATTTTAAAAGCCCCACAGTATTAATCAACTTTTAATACAGCAACTAAAAATGTTCAATTAAGAATTATATTTGTCAGTATAAGTTGCACTTTTAACTTAATACAATAAGATAAACGAAACTGAAAAATAAATTCATTGCTAAACCCAATAAATGTCATCACAGTTAAAAACGTGTTGTAAGGCAAGCTAAAATAGCATGTTAATGATTTATTCATACCAAAACTATTTCTGATTGTGAATTAGGCTGAACCTAGGGTTCAAATCTATAAGAATTACCCTTAAAGTGAGAACTGCTGCTTGCTACTTTTTGCAGAGACACCCCAACACAGTATAAATGCAAATTCAATCAAGATGTCATTTTGACAGATGCAAAACATCATAGAGCAGAAGTCTGCAGCGACAGACGTCTCGAATCTGTGCCTACCTGTCTGTCTACCTCGCTCTCCGACGTCTCAGCAGTTGTTGCATTATGTTCACTGAACAAGCCATTAGTCAGTTAGTTAAAGCGTTAAATGAAATCTGCAGTCAATCGCTGCTCTGCATACCAAAAGACTCCTGGATTACAGACACGCGCTCCGTCCGCGCGCCACTCCTCACTTTATCCGCAGAGTGGCCATTTAAAGGGGACGCGTCACTGAGCTTTCGACGACCCTCTCTCCAAACACATCACTCATTTTAACGGGAAATACATTCACTGTTGATTGTCAGTTATAAATGTGCTTGCCACGTGTGATACAGAAGTGTATTTTGGAAGAAAATACATACAATTTAGGATGCATTTATTAATTAGGCTTAACATAACTGACAGATAGAGCAAGACAATATTAATTAATATATACTGTTTTTGACAAGTTAATTTGAAAGGGACAATTTTTAATTTAAATCTTAAAATTTAAGCACTTTGGATTTTAGTTACAAGTGAGATTTCTCTTTTTTATTTTAAATTTTTATTTTGGAGTGAGTGTTGGATACTGCATGTGACCCTGACCACAAGATCTGTTAATTTTTGGAAACTGAGATTTAAATGTCATCTGAACGCTAAATAAATAAGCTTTCCACTGATATATTTGGCCGAGATACAACCATTAAACAAAAAAAAAAATAAATAAATAAATCAAAATACAGAGGAAATTGCCTTTAAAGTTGGAAAAATTAAGATCTTATTGATGCTTATTACTTAAAAATCTACAGATTTTTGGAAAAATCTATCATTTTGACATGTACAAAGTATTTTGGGCTGTTAAATACACCTGTGCAACTTCAGACTGTTTTTGTGGTCCAGAGTCACATATAGGGTTATTTATAATGGTTTTCTTTTTTAAGACTTTGTCTTTGTGTTTGTTATTGTGAGTTACATTTGCTGTAGTTGAAGTGCCCATATCTGATGTAGTGCATTCTTAAAACTTTAACAATGTATCTTCATTTGTGTATTTGTGCATAGAACACACTTTATTAATGAGTCAAGATGTTATTCAACAAATTACGTACTTAAATATACAGGATGTCACCATTTAAAGTGGCTGTAAAGCTTTTAAGCGTTAATCCATTTTAATTGGCAATGTTTGAATACAGAATTTTTTGTCACACTTCATTTTAAGACCTTTAGCTGGATGAACTACAAATTTGTTGCTTATTAATTGTTAGTAAGGTAGTAGTTGGGTTAAGGTAGGCTTAGGTATGTAGATTAAGATCATAGTTTATAAGTATTGATAAACAATAGTAATAGCTTAACAAAAGGTCAATAATTAAGTCAATAATAATGGGAATTAGTATTTAAACTAAATTGTTATCTATTTCCTTTATGGAAATCCAAAAGATGTGACATTTAGACAAGCTCAGAGAAACTCTTTAGTTTGACAACTCTCAAAAGCTTATTACACTGTTAAATCAACCAAATGATCATAAGTGTAATTTTAATCCATCAACAAGATGCCATTGAATATTGTAGTGACATATCCTGCTTCTATAATCAGATGCTTTCTTATCTCTTGTTTTCTCTCTGTTGTTTTTTGTGAGTATAAATTTTATTCAACAATAATGTGTGCAATGCATATTTACATGTTCATCTAAACATCACCCTGTGCAGAAGTGTGTGGATGACATCTGGATATTTATTATCAGTATATTGATATTTCCTACTTATTTTACCCTCTTATCAAAGAAATACTAGTGCACTGCATACTGCACTTGACATGAATTGTATGCAGTAATGCACAAATGTGCTGCCATATTGCCCACATGCTGCAGGAATAGCAGGAGTTGTATGGAAGTGTTCTGGAGAGTAAATTCTTGACCTTTCTCTCTGTCTGTGACGCAGTGGCATTTTATACTGATTGGATCTGAAGGTTGAGAAATGAAAATTGCAGACAGAAAACAATACAGACAAATTGCCTTCCCGCTCACAAAAGCAACAGATTTGGCCATTTGCCGCAGTGGTAAATCAGGAGGACAGTTTTACTACCCAATTGTCTCAGCCGGTTGAATAAAATGAACAAAAGTTCTAAGAACATTTTACTAATGTTCATATTGAGTTAAAGTATTAAGTAATAGAAATAGTATTTGTAAACATTTTAAAAGTTTTTGGTTCAGCAAACTTCAAAATAGGCTCATTTTTACAGCCTCCTACGCTGTAATAAATATGTGTTAATTAACAATTTCTTCATTTTAGATGCTAATTGTCTTATTTGATTCAATGATTTATGCTAAGCTAAGCTAAAAGTGCCATCAGACTTGGAGAACGGCTGAATGTATTAAAAAATGATAAATATCAACTGTTTAGCGAGATGCTAATGGTCTAATCTAATTCCATGATTTATGCTTAGCTGAAAGTTCTTCCGTCTGATTTTAAGAACGGCTGAATGTATTAAAAAATGTTAAATCCAACACAGTCTCACGGCAATTCGTAACTTTTTGATTTAGTGGCTAATTCGTATGAATTCGTACGATCTAATTCGTACGATTTAGTACGATTTGCTCATCCCCCATTGACAGTTGGGTTTAGGGTGGGGTTAGGTGCCACGCCTCCTTTTTAAAATCGTACAATTTCGTACGACTGAACTCGTACGAATTTGTACGAATTAGCCACTAAACTGACAAAACGTAAAATACTTACGTTTTCTCATGAGATCAGGCTGGTAAATCACAACTGTTTATCGAGAAGCTAATGGTCTACTCTGATTCAATGATTTATGCTAAGCTAAGCTAAAAGTGTTCCTGTCGGACCTGGAGAATGGCTGAATGTATTAAAAAATGGTAAATCTTAACTGTTTAGTAAGATGCTAATGGTCTAATCTGATTCAATGATTTATGTCAAGCTACGCTAAAAGTGCTCGCGTCGGACTAGGAGAACGGCTGAATATATTAAAAAAATCTCAACTGTTTAGCGAGATGCTAATGGTCTAATCTGATTCAATGGTTAACGCTAAGAAAGTTTCTGTTTGGAGTTTGCATGTTTGTGGGGATTTCCTCCAGGTGCTCCTGTTTCCCCCACAGTCCAAAGACATGCGCTATAGGTGAAATGGCTGTAGTGTATGAGTGTGGGTGTGAATGAGAGTGTGTATGGGTGTTTTCCAGTATTGGGTTGCGGCTGCAAGGGCATCCACTGCTTAAAAAACATGCTGGAATAGTTGGGGGTTCATTCTGCTGTGGTGCTCTGATAAATCAGAGACTAAGCTGAAGGAAAATGAAAATGTCCCTTTAAGGGAACATGCCATTGTTTCATTTGCAATTATTAATTTAGAATGTCAAATTGCACTGAAAGAACATTTTCTCATAACACTGAGATGAATGTAAACTAATATTGTGAGCATGTTCTCTGTAAACTGGGTTACAGCTCATACAGTAAAACCTGATTAATTTCTCCTGCAAAAATTTGATTAATCTATTTCAATTTGCTGCATTCCTCAGCTGATAAACAAATGATGAATGCAGATCTCGTGGCAAATTAATTACTCGTTATCTTTATATCAGTTTAATTTACTTTAGCACATTGGTTGTGTTTTCTGTGTGCTTTCCAGGGATGGTTTTGAATGTGAATTGTGCTGTGGGGTTTGTGACAGTCTCCCCGCTGTGTTGTTTTTATGGCTTGCGTGTCAATCATGAAATCTCTCTCTGACAGCTGCACAGTCATTCATGAGAGAAGTCAATAGGAAGGAGTGTTCGTGCACTTCCACTTGCGTTAGCCGGCACTCTTTAATTAAACTGTGGGTCAGTGCAAAATCCTGTGCTTTGGGTGAGATATGTTTAAGACTAAGCCAAAGAGACGAAATGCAAGCATAGGCCAGGCCCTATTGATCCTGGGTCAGTCTGAAAGCACACTCACACTCATATAAATACACAAGTTCAGTCACAAGGGACAATATGGTCAATTTGTAGTATTTAAGGTAAGAGGGGTGGGATGAAAAAAGCTTTTAAGTACATTAAAAGATTTTCCAGTGTACAGGGACAGGAGTGAGGACAGATTCACTGTGTTTATCAAATGCTTCTTTACCTTTAAAATGTGTTATTAGTTTAATGGAATGAAAAACGAATTTTCTAAGAGCAAATATAGTAAAAAGTCTAACAAAAGATCAGAAATAGTGATTATAATGTGATTTTAACATGATTTACAGAAGACACCCACTTAAATTTCATTCAGCTTTACAGTAGTCTATACTAAAATGTCAGCAGTGGTGGAAAAGGTACTGAAAAATCATACTCAAGTAAAAGTACCATTACTTGCCCAATAATGTAGTGCAAGTAGAGTAAAATATCAGTTGTAAAGATTACTCAAAGTATGAGTAAAAAGTAGACCTTTAAAACGTACTCAAGAATAGTGAGTAGTGAGTATTACACTGTGAACGTGTGTGTGTGAAAACGTAACATTCTGTAGTGAATTTAGCTATTGTTTAAGGCCATTTGGCGATTTCAGTCATCATACAGTAAATATTCTTCATCTTCTCATCAGTGACATGTTGTCTCTGGGTCATCGCGTTTTAAGATTTTGGGCATCTTTTTGGACACTTTTAATGCTTCCAAATGGTTTGCTGCATTTATAAAGTGCCCATGTCTTTGCTCTGTATTTCTCAGTAGGCTGCTGTCTAGGTGCCCGATCACACTGAATGCACTTTTACGTTCCATAAAGGCAAGGCATACCTCACTGACTTTTTTGTTGACAAGAAATAAAGAAGTGCGGTGTGCTTTTTACGTCATAGGCACCAACTGAATGAGCTGTGTATTGTGCGAGAGTGTTGCTGTTGATATTATTATAATTGTAATATTTAATAATATTGTGATATTTGGGTGGTATAGTGGCGCAGTGGGTAGTGCTGTCGCCTCACAGCAAGAAAGTTGCTCGTTCAAGCCTCGGCTGGGTCAGTTGCCATTTCTGTGTGGAATTTGCATATTCTCCCCATTTTTTTATGTGGGTTTCCTCCGGTGCTCCAGTTTCCCTCACAAGTCCAAAGACATGTGCTGTAGGTCAATTGGGTAAGCTAAATTGTCTGTTGTGTATGTGTGGGAATGAGAGTGTATGAGTGTTTCCCAGAGGGCATATGCTGCGTACAAGCTATGCTGGATAAATTGGTGGTTCATTCCGCTGTGGCAACCCCTGATAGGGACTGAGCTGAAAATGAATGAATTGTAATATTCAAGATTTGTAAAGTCATACAGCTCTGGATAACTTGAAACAGTGACCACTAGTCTATCCTTCCATCTTTAAAAGTCTCTGTAGTTGTCTTGACAACACAAACACTGCACAAACACTGCTTTTGCCTCTGCTTTAATTTTATTAGAGAATGAAAATATGCGACACGCTGACACGCTTTTTATGCTCAGAGTTGACTTTTTTTTAATGCAAGCGCACAGCGTGCAATGGCAAAAACGCGAGGCGCAGCAATAGATTAAAATGCAAGGTGTGCAGGGCGCATAAGCAGCGTGCAAAACCCTTGCGGATGTTATTAATTCTTTTTAAAAGATGCGCCTCTTAACACAAAAAGTGAGTTCGGCCCCTAAGGCAGCAGAGTAGTCAGGGCGGCATCCACGACAACCACACTTTTAACTTTGCAACATGCAAACTCCACACAGAAATGCCAACTGACCCAGCCAAGGCTTGAACCAGCGACCTTCTTGCTTTGAGGCGACATCGCTATCCACTGCACCACTCGAAAGATGCGCCTCATTCAAAATCATTCAAAAGATGCACCTCTCAAAGCAAAAAGCTTGTTCGGTGTGATTGGCCCCTATGGCAGCAGAGTAGTCTGGGCGGTGTCCACGACAACCTCCACCCTAACCACGCTCTTAACTTTCAGCCGACATCACCACCCACTTATCGCCAGCCTCCCCCCGCTCTTCACTTTTGTCTGCAACAACCAACCCAACCACAACCCCCACCCCCCTTCTTTTGTCTGTGAGAAACCCAACCCAACCCCACCCCCTTCACATTCGACCGTGTAAAACAACCCATCTTCGCCGCTCTTCACTTTCGCGAGGGTGCACAAACCCTTTGAGGGCGGCATGATCGTCGTTTGCCTAGAGCTCCAGTTCAGCTTGCTCCGGCCCTGATGACGTGATTTACTTTCTCTGTGCGATTTGATTGGACAGGAATCACAAGACTTTTACTACTTAGCCAATCCCCTTAGACAAGAAAAAATGAAGTAGTGACTGCAGTTTGAAGAAAAATAGTGGAGTAAAAGTACTGATACAGCTCTAGAAATGTGTAAAAACATATCTTTAAAACTACTTGGGAAATTACAGTTCCTGAGAAAAACTGCTCAATTACAGGAATCTGAGTATTTGTAGTTTGTTACTTTACACTACTGAATGTCAGGTATATTTAGAATATAAATCATTTGATGGTATATCAAAAGACTCTATTTAAAAGGATTGTTCACCCAAAACCCTTCGAAAAAATAATTCACTCACTTGTTGAATACAAAAAAAGATATTTTATGTGAACTATCCCTTTAGGAATCACAGTGTCGCCCCTAAAATACTAATTAATTATTATTTTATATCTTTATATTTTCTTCACTATCCTTCAAAGCAATAGATTTGACTCATTTGGCAGCAAGAAGTTTTAATAATCCATTTAACTTTAAAAATTTAGTATACTTACCAAGTAATTTTCTTTGGTTTTAATTATTTATATAAATAATTATTAATTATATAATAAATTGTATAATTTTAATTACTATAAAACATTTTTAAACAACAAATTTACGTTAAATTTCACAAAAATTCCCCAAAAATTCTTAATCAAATGTATTTTGATGCAAAGAATGAAATGTCTTTCACCGATGGAAACTACACTGTAAAACCAAATAAGTTAAGGCAGCTCAAACCATTTGAGGAAACCGATTATAACAAACCATTTAAGTTCAAAAACTAACCCTAATGAGTACTGTGAACTTACCCCATTTGAGTAAATGAAGCAATTTGAGCACAGTAAAACGCAATTAACAAGGAGAGCTCAAACCAACTGAGTACTGTAAAACCCAATAAGTTAAGGCGACTCAAACTGAGTTGCAACAATCCATTTGAGTTAGAAAACGAATCTATATGAATGCTGTGAACTTACCTCATTTAAGTTGAAGTAATTAGATGTTTAATTAACTCATTACCTTTAACACGGAGTTCAAAACTCTTTTCAAATGGGTAGAATTAACTTTCAGTATATTTTTAGTTAACTACACTCATTTCATTTAATAAAGTTGACTGTTGAGTTTTACAGTGCACTGATTTGCATGAATACTTAAATAAGTGAAGGGGTCATGCAAAATTTGAAATAAATTCATTAATAGTTCAGCGTTACATTTCTAGCATATATTGAACACACATTTCATATTAAGTCATAGTCATAATTTCATAAATCTGAAGTCATACATTTTAAGTGATTCTGCACTTGTCCCCCTGCTCTGTTGAGTTTAATCCAGAGGTAGCAGACAGTGGCATGAAGCCAGAAGCAGCTCAAGGTCACCCATTCACTGCAGTAGATCACACACACACACACTGATGTGCATTATCACATTACAACCGCTTTAATTGCATGCATTCGAGAATAGCATCAAATCGAATGTATATCCCATATAACACATCTGATCATCTCTCCTGAGTGCAGTAACCTTAATATCACATTCAGATCACAGTCAAGATATTATGTGAATGAAACCAGATTTGCAGAAGCCAGAGTGCACAGATACAGTCTCCACTGTTACATTCTACCATCATTGGATGGTGCCCCTCTTGTTACTATGGCGACAGGCACCTGATGACATCACTCAGACTGAGGAATCACTGGCGCTGGGCCACAGATGTGATGTCATGCCTGTGGGCTTTTCTAAGTGATCCACAGCCGAGGTGGAAAGACAGAGCAATGACTCAGCGTTTATCGGACTGAGGTAGTACAAATTAATACAAATTCGTCACTCACTATAATTAAAAACAATCTATAAGTTACTTTATTTAAAAGAGTGAGTAAACCTGCTGCCTTAAATACAAGTTGACTTCACTTAAAAATGTGACTAAACCCTTAACTTGGAACTGTTAAGTTGACTGTTGATCACGTTTGTTGATCACAAATTGCTACAGTATGTGGTTGCTAGGCTGTTGTTGCTAGGTGGTTGCATTGGGTGTTATGAGTGGTCAGGTAGTATTTGCTGTAGATGGTTGCTAAATGGGTTGCTATAGGGTTCTTGTTCACTAAGTTCTGGGTGGTTGCTAGGATGTTGCTACAATATGTGGTTTCTAGGATGTTTGTAGTGGTTGTTATAGTGTTGCTAGGTGGTTGCATTGGGTTGTTAGGTTGTATTTAGATGTTAACTAAGTTGACTGTTGATCGCTGCAGGTGGTTGATGGGAAATTGCTACAGTATGTGGTTGCTAGGCTGTTCTTAGTGGTTAGGTTGTCGGTATAAAATGTGGTAGCTAGGCTATGGTTAGGTTGTATTTAGATGTTATTAAATGTGTTTCTATAGGGTTCTTGGTCAGTGTGTTCTGGTGGTTGCTATGATGCTACAATATGTGGTTTCTAGGTTTCTAGGTTGTTTTTAGTGGTTGTTAGGGTGTTCCGTGGTGGTTGCTAGGATGTTGCTACAATATGTGGTTTCTAGGTTGTTAGTGGTTGTTAGGGTGTTCCTAGGTGGTTGCATTGGGTGTTCTGGGTGATTGGGTAGTATTTAGATGGTTGTTTAATGTGATGCTCTACGGTTCTTGGTCACTATGTTTTGGGTGGCTGCTAGGATGTTGCTACAATATGTGGTTTCTAGGATAATTGTAGTGGTTGTTAGGGTGTTGCTGGGTGGTTAGGTTGTATTTAGATGTTAACTAAATTGACTGTTGATCACTGCAGGTTGTTGATGGGTTCTAGGTTATTTTTAGTGGTTGTTAATCTGTTGGTATGTGGTTGCATTGTGTGTTCTGGGTGGTTGGGTAGTATTTAGATGGTTGCTATAGGGTTATTGGTCACTATGCTTTGGGGTGGTTGCTAGGATATTTTTTAGCTATACAAAGTTTAACTTAATATTTTTAATCAGTTTGACTAATGTAAGTTAGGGTATGATTTTTTTTTAGTGTATGTGTTTAATAAATGTGTTGCGTATGGTCATGAGCATGTTCTGGATGGTTGCTAGATTGTTGCTACAATATGTGGTTTCTAGGGTTGTGCAGTTTGTGGTAGCAAATGGTGTTCTTATGCGCACTCTTCTGTGTTTTTGTTGGAGTTACTGATAAACTAATGGACAAGAGTAAGCAATGTCTCTTTTTTTCTCTCAGCATTAAACTTTTTCCTGTTTTTTCCCCCCTGTTTATCTCTTATTGTATCCATCTGTATTGACCTTTAGATCCTGGGATATTTTATAGGACAGCAACCAGTTTTTTTTTCTTCTTTTAATTTGGAACTCCATGGATCATAAAGTGTTTGTTCTGTTCTGTGGGTGTACAGTGTCACCAAGGGCAGACCCTCTAATGTGCTCCCGAAGTCTCCCTTCAATTTCACACTCCATTTCCTGTTGAGCCCACAGCCATTAATACCACTGTCTGTGACACTCTGGAAAATGAAATTCCATGTTAACAAAAGAAATGTCTTTTTGATGGACCACCATAATAAGGATCTGTCCTTAAACTTTAAACTTATAAGTTAATGTTATCTTCCAACTGGAAGTCCATCTGCCAGACCAAGATTAGTAGAGCAAGCCATAACAAATCGAGTCACAATTCACCATGAAACCATGACAGTAAGCATTTTCCCCTAAAATAAATAATCAACTTTTTTTTACATTGCACAGTAACAGCTAATTATAATGTATTAAAAAATGGATGAAACTTTACAATAAGATTGTATATGTTAAAGGGCACCTAGTTTACCTATTTTTTCAAGATTTAAGATGAGCCTTTTAATGTCTGCAGAATGTGTTTGTAATTTGTTTGGAATTTTCAGCTCTGAGCATCTTATAGCTGTTTTTGTTGCCTGTGCCTTTAATGCTAGTTCTCACCGCCCACTATTTACACGTGCCTGTCAGAGTGTGCCTCAAACTCCGCCTCGGCTGCATCAGATAAACAGCACAGTGAAAGACATGAAGGAAGCAGATCTCACGTAACGTTTGAGTCACAAACAATGTTGTTACAAAGTTTACGCACACACATAGCGTGCGCGTTTAACTTTGTACTGTTTTTACACTGCAAATGTGACAGGACACATGTTAATGTCCACTGCTATATGGATATCCGTTATGCTAATGTACAAAATAAACCTGATTTAATGTCCACAAACCGAGATTGAAGCAGCATCTTTTATAATTGTACTGGCGTGCGGCTGTGGTGATAGAGTAAAGATGGTAAAATCGCTGTAATTCATTACTGACGTGCACAAATAATGTTTTAAAATGTTTTAATCTTGTAAAGCTCATTCTTGATCACATTTGATGATGATTGATGATCACAGAGAGCTCAACAGATCTTTTAATCTCAGTTGCTTTGCGCATGTCCTGTTTTGTTGATATGGTTATATGCGTTACTACAAGACATGTTAATATGTGCCAATCAATTCGCTGGGCATGGAAACTGCACTTCTACTTTACGTTTTGGTGGGCCTCAAAAGAGGAGGGTTTTGGATCCTATTTTAACGTCAGGAAAATTAAATAAGAGACTTATTGTCTTTATATCGCCCCAATATGACTGTCGACACACTATACCTACACACAGTTCTGTCCAAACAGCCAACAAAAGATGATTTTCATCATAAATTAGGTGCTCTTTAATGTTAACATTTTTCTAGAAATACAGTAACTTACTGTAAATCAATTACAGCAAAATGCTATATTTACATTTACAGCATTTATCTTGCTGTATATGCGTTTGCAGTATTGTATGAATGTCTTTACTGTAAAATATACAGTCATTTTCACAATGCAACTTTAAAATACAGTAACATACGACATAACTGTCCATAACAGTAAAATGAAGTTCACATTACAGTTAAATACTGTGTACTTTACAAAAATTGTTATTAGGTTAGTTAATGACTTTACTAACATGAGTAATGAACAGTACATTTATTACAGTATTTTTTGATCTTTGTTATCATTCTTGTCATCATTAGTTAATGTTAGTAAATACAGTCACCGGCCACTTTATTAGGTACACCTTACTAGTATCGGTTTGAACCCGCTTTTGCCTTCAGAACTGCCTTAATCCATCGCGGCAAAGATTCAACAAGCTACTGAAATATTCCCGATTTTTAGTCCTTTTTGACAGCATTTCTATCAGCTGGAACCAGTCTGGCCATTCTCCTCTGACCTCTGGCATCAACAAGGCATTTGTGCCCACAGAACTGCCACTTACTGGATATTTCCTCTTTTTCGGACCATTCTCTGTTAACCCTAGAGAAGGTTGTACATGAAAATCCCAGTAGATCAGCAGTTTCTGAAATACTCAGACCAACCTGTCTGGCTCCAACAACCATGCCACGTTCAAAGTTACTCAAATCACATTTGTTCCCCATTCTGATGCTCATTTTGAACTGCAGCAGATTGTCTTGACCATGGCTGCGTCCGAAACTGCCTACTATTCAGTAGGTACTGCATTTGAATTTAAACGTACTACTCAACCGTTAGAAAAGTAGGTTCTATCCAGTATGAATGTGAGATGTATGAATGGAATTCGGACGTACTACATCCGCCATTTTGTCATGGTCACGCGACCTACCTGCGTCAGTTGCATCGCTTCAGTCCCATCCATGAATTCTCTCGCAGGGCATCATGGGATAGCGCAGCGTGCATGGGATGCGCCCTTCAGAATCTCGCCGGAAGTAGTAGGTCATCCAGATAATTTTCGCATACTGATTTTCCAATTCTATGAATTCAGACATACTACTCGGCTCACATACTGATTTTAGTGTACTACATAGTATAGAAGTATGTGGTTTCGGACGCAACCCATGTCTACATGCCTAAATGTATTTAGTTGCTGCCATGTGATTAGAAATTTGCGTTAACAAGCAGTTGGACAGGTGTACCAAATAAAGTGGCCGGTGAGTGTGTATTAATTAACATTAACTAATGAAACCTTACTGTAAAGTGGGACTGAATTATGACACACTGATGACAAAAAAATCTTGCTTTCCTAAATTTTTAGTTGAATCAAATCATATTTAATAGTCATCTCACCTCACACAGTCAAACTGATTAAAAACATTGGTAACACTTTTTTTTGATGGTTCATTTGAGTATTAGTAGACTGCCTGCTTAATATCTGTTGATACTTCTGCTTCAACAGACATTTAACTGACTATAAGGAACTTTGCAAGTACATGTCAACTTACACTAATCCTAACCTCAACCTAACAATCTACTTATAATCTAATGAGAACTAGTTGGCATGTAGATGCAATGTAATGTAAATTCAACAATACGGACCATCAAAATAAAGTGTGACCAAAACATTAAGTTAAACTTTGTATAACTTAAAAATATTGTTGAAATCTGATTATTAAAACAATTAAAGTAGCATAAAAAGCTTTTATTGTGATGGTTTTTGTCTTATTATTATTTTTTTACAGTTTAGGAATCAACATTTAAAATAGTGGAAATGAAAAAAAAAAAATTATTGAAATGTGGTATAAAATGTCCTTAATTGTCATGTTATCTAAAAACAGCTCTGAGTTATGCTGTACGTGAAATATTGTAAAATGAAAGCATTTAGGGATTGAAATGTACAATGAAAGCATGTAGGGATTCACCACGTGACATTAAAAGGAAATTAATAACCACTGCATATGCTTATGAACTGTAACGTAATGATAACAAAGTGGCATGAAATTAGATAACAGATTAGATTGCTGTTTCGAACAGTTGTGATAAGCACAGCTTTTTACAGAGCCCTGGGAGTTTTAAAGCTTTTAGACTTAAAGTGGTTATCGTGCGGTCCAATCTCCGGCGGTTAAATAGCCTGTCAGAGAGAGTTACTGCAGTGCTGGAGTGACATTATTCTGGGATGAAATAAGAGGGGGAAGACCCCAGCCTTTGTAGGACAGCATTAGGAGGACATGTATGCTTACGTGCACACACACACACACACGCATAACATGCCTCATCTGGTCTCCCGGTGGGATGTGCAGGGGCTCAGCTGTTGTTCAAGCAGAGGAGTCTCTTATTATCTCACACACACACACACACACACACACAAACACATACACATATATTTAGTTTACGAGGATTCTCCATTAACATATAATGTATTTTATACTGTAAAAACTGCTAATTGCCACATGGTGACTCACAGCAAGAAGGTCGCTGGTTCGATTCTCGGCTGGACCAGTTGGTATTTCTGTGTGGAGTTTGCATACTCTCCCCGTGTTGACAAGGGATTCCCCCACAGTTCAATGACATGCGCTATGAGTGAATTGAATAAACTAAATTGTCAGTAGTGTAAGAGTGTGAATGTGAAAGTGTATGGGTGTTTCCCAGTGGTGGGTTGTGGCTGGAAGACAAGCGGAAGCATTCGCTGCATAAAACACATGCAGGAATAGTTGGCGGTTCATTCCACTGTGGCGCCAACTGAAATAGAGACTAAGCTGAAGGAAAATGAATGAATGAAAACTGCTCATTATATGGCCCTGCCCCTAAACCAGACAGGAAACATGTGGCTAATTCTGAATATGAAAGAGCCCGTTAAGTGTGAGGTTTAAGCATTTTGAATTATGTGGACACAAGATATGTCCTCATAAACCTCATAAACTAGGTCAAAAAATATATATAAACAGTTGAAATCTGAATTATTAGCCCTCCTTTGATTTTATTTTCTTTTTTAAATATTTCCCAAATGATGTTTAACAGAGTAAGGAAATTTTCACAGTATGTCTGATAATATTTTTTCTTCTGGAGAAAGTCTTATTTGTTTTATTTCAGCTAGAATAAAAGCAGTTTTTAAATTTTTTAAAAGCCATTTTAAGGTCAAATTTATTAGCCCCTTTAAGCTATATATTTTCAACAGTCTACAGAACAAACCACTGTTATACAATAACTTGCCTAATTACCCTAATCTGCCTAGTTAACCTAATTAACCTAGTTAAGCCTTTAAATGTCATTTTAAGCTGTATAAAAGTGTCTTGAAAAATATCTAGTCAAATATTATTTACTGTCATCATGGCAAAGATAAAATAATCAGTTATTATAAATGAGTTATTAAAACTATTCTGTTTAGAAATGTGTTGAAAAAATCTTCTATCCATTAAACAGAAATTGGGGAAAAAATAAACAGGGGGGCTAATAATTCTGACTTCAACTGTATATACTTTGAGCCAACTTAAAAAATTACTGTAATTTGTTACAAAATTATATATGTGTGTGTGTGTGTGTGTGTGTATATATATTTTTTTCTTTGTAAAGTATCATTTAACTTTAAATCAAAAATATTTATTGTGGTTAAGAAAAAAGAAATCATTCCCACAACATAAGAATAATGTTTACTATAAAGGCACTAATGTTATTTTATTTTTTACTTAAATTTTTTTATTTTTATTTTACACATTAATTCATTCATTCATTTTCTTTTCGGCGTAGTCCACTGTGCCATCGTGACACCCTATTTTACACATATCAAGGTATAATTTTGCTTTGGACCAACCTAAAAGATTTAGTGTAATTTGTTACAGCTGACTTTATACATTCAAACATTGGTTAAACATTATAACTTGGTTAATTTTAACTTGGTTAAAACTGAAAAATGTAATTTAATATGTTAATCAACATATTTATTCTGCCCAAAGGGAAAAATAGATTCCCTCAAAGGTAGAATATTGTTTTTATAGACCATCCTAAAATCTAAATCCTTATAAACGTCATGACTGTAAAGATTGAAAAGAAAAGTGGCCATCACAGTGGTGCAGTGGGTAGCACAATCACCTCACAGCAAGAAGGTTGCTGGTTCGAGCACCTGCCGGTCAGTTGGCATTTCTGTGTGGAGTTTCCATGTTCTCTCCATGTTCGCGTGGGTTTCCTCCAGGTGCTCCGGTTTCCCCCAGTCTAACGACATTAATAAGCTAAATTTAATTTAATTTATAATTTAATAAGCTAAATTGACCGTGGTGTATGTGTGTGAAAGAGTGTGTATGGATGTTGGGTTGTGGCTGAAAGTGCATCCGCTGCGTAAAACATGTGTTGGATAAGTTGATGGTTCATTCCACTGTGGTAACCCCTGATTAATAAAGGGACTAAGCAGAAAAGAAAATAAATGAATAAAGAGCAAAGTAAAAATATTACTTTAAAATATTACTCCTACCCATCACAGTGACGTCACTCAATCCATTGAGTGCATTGTGTATGACATTGCATCGCTGAGTGAAGCAATCTCAGCTTGCATCATAAAGGCTGCATCCAGATCAGAAGCCAATTTTATTTTCAATTAATCCAATATACAAAAGGACTTTCAATGAAAAACACAGTAGTTTCACTTTTTCTGTGTAAAGTCATTATACAATTACAGACACACACACACACACACACACACACACACACACACACACACACACACACACACACACACACACACACACTGCTGAGGCCTGTTTGCCAGTTAGCTTGCCAAGTATGTCGGTGGACTTGAGACGCAGAGAGAAGTTGACCACAATGACAGGGTTTGAGTCCGGCAAGAACAGAAGTTCCAGAAAGCAGGTAAGAAGCTAAAAATTAAATAAACAAGTAAATAACAGGGTGAGAATGTGGTAAAATCTGAAAACGTGGTAAAAATCAGGGCTTTTTTTCTGGATTGCTTTTTAAAACTATCAGTTGGATTTAGGGAAGTGGGTTTGCGGGTCAATTGGTGCTTTTGAAAACACTATGGGTTGGGTTTAGAGAAGGAGGGGATGGGTCAGTCGATCGATCGATCGGTCAGTCAGTTGACAGCGACCCCTGGTGGAATTATGCGCGAACAGCAGGCGCGAATGGCACTCGAAGACATTTATTTGAGATCTGAAAAAGCAAACACAGCGGCCTTTGGTGGATTCGTAAAAACAAAAACTGCAAAAATATTACAATCACACACACACACACACACACACACACACACTGCTGCACATACACCTGCTGAGGCCTCTGTTTACTCATCAAGATGCTTGTGTTATTGATGTTATGATACATATTTCAAAGCAGATTGGATGAATGGATAGAAATACTTTTATAATGTTGTTGTAGTGGTCAGCGTCATGGGTTTGAACATTCTCCAATAAATAATAACTATGGTGTTCTGGGTGGTTGTATGGATGTTGTTAGATGGTTGCTGTAGGCATTGCTGTGGTTACTATGGCATTTCTTTACTGGTTATTAGGTGGTTGTTGTGGTTTTGTGTCACCACAGGTTTGCGTCTAGGTGGTTACTAGGGCGTTCTTGGTGGTTACTAATGCGTTGTTAGAGTGTTTTTACCTAATCATCTACACCTGATATATAGGACACTTTAATTGACGACCATTCAGTTTCAACCGTCAGCCAATATCATTATTCTGCATATTCTTGATTGTTTAAAATGCATTCCAGCATCATGCAACATAAAGTGATGAGAAATGTTATTGTTGTGTACTGAAAAATATGTCCTCATGTGAAATATAGAGGGATGGCGCAGTTCTGAGGCTCTGTGGGTTGTTCTGGCTCAATCCCAACCATATGGGACCACTGTAGATCTGAAACAAGCAGACTCACTCAGCGACTCCTCAGGGGACAAATACTAAACAGTTGCACGCTGGTATTTGAGAAAATAAATATTTGAGTTCTCCTTTTTGAGCTTTGATGTTCACATATTGTTTAACCCTCCTGTCGTTTTAGTAATCTGTATACACCATTCACCCTTTGGGTCAAAAATGAGCCGCCTTCACTAAACCTCGAAAACAAAGAATTGAATTTCAATCCTCAAATCTATAAAACAAACTCATCATTCATCACAAATCCTGTAAATGTCTAAGTTTTCTCTTATTTTCTCACTGTTTAATCAGTGGGTAACATTATTATTTATTAAAGTAAAGCATATATTTTCTAATGCTAAAATGCGTAAGTGTAAAAAGTTATTATCATGACAGTATTCAAAAGTTGGGGTGTGTGTTGGAGTGTCCATTTGTGTGCCAGTAACTTTTGTGATGTCAAAAATGGTTTTATAGCTGATCTCACAAGGAAATGTGTAAGGATGTCTAAGGCCAAATCCCAATTCTGCCCCTTGTTTTGCACATTCCCATAAAGGAGTAGGGTGGTCCCAATTCTCTTTAGCTTGAAGGCGTAGGGCTAAGGGGAAGGGGTAGATAGCCCTTCGAACTGAGATTTTTCATGACCACACTCGAAACCAAGGGGTAAGAAAGTTTCCCAGAATGCACCACCCACAACGGCAGGATAGTTACACCTGGAAGTAAGGAGATCCACAAATTAATCATTTTTGTCATTATTACGATTTTTTGCAACAAACAAACATGTTTTAATACATTCATAACTGCGTTAGTGTTTTACCATCATGCTTTAAAAAATAAATTCCATGAGGCAAGACCACATGAGTTGTCAGGCGGTAAAACAATAAACTTTCTAATCTGAAAAGAAGATCAGGAAACCAGTTGTACAACTGTCTCGATCATGCATCCTCTGCCCTCGGCTTTACCTTCTGCACCAGAGCAGCTCCACACAGAATGTCCAAGCTTTTAAAATGGTGTATCTTGTGGCTCTATATTCATGTTTGGTGTCATTTTAAATGTCTCTGTGTGATTGGTAAAGTGGTCTCAATTTCCCTTATATCTGTTAATTTGGCTTTTGACTTTGATAAGATCTTGCCAGATGCTGGTCTTGATAACAGTTCTCAGGCTCTGATATTATGGAGAGACTTAGCCATCCTTACAAATGCAACTATTTTACATTTTGTCAGGTTCAGGAGTTTCGCACTTTAGCTGATGACTGATAACAAAGTGTGTTTGGCATGCTGGCCCTGAGCTCAGAAGTTCCTCAAGCCCCAGGCTCCCTCTGGTTTGGCGAGAGGGAAGATTGAACTCGGGTAGGTCTTGAGAACTCCCCTGGTTGTTATGCTGTTGACGAGTAGGAATTGCTATAAGAGGTATATAGCTGCCTAATAGTTAATCCATGGTGCCAATTTGGATTGGTCAATTCACTTACACATGTCTTTGGACAATGGGAGAAAACTGGGGAATCCAGGGGAAACACACATGAGCAAAAGGAGAACATGTAAACTTTGCACAGAAACGTCATCTGGTCTGGTAAGGACTTGAACTAGTGACTAGGGTTGTCACGATACTGAAATTCGATACCACTCTAAACTTAAAATTTAAAAACGTCCATTTCCCATGAACATTTAAGCACTGTAGAGCACAATCTTAAACAGCACTGATTTGACGTTGTGTTCGCATTTATAATTTTTTTTTCTCCTGTTAAAATGGTATTTTGACCCATAATTTTGACCCATAAATCAACAAGAGGGTTAATAGATATGTGGAAGGATTGTTTATTTTGTTGTCTGAAAATAATCAACATAGACTCATTCTGAAAACGTAGCCCTATATACATTTCTGGAGATCGCAGATTATGTAGCCAGAAGTACGTATTCTTCACGTTGTACATTACCCCTACCGCTACAGGGCGGTATGACGCTTCCCAGCTGACCGCTTACCTCCATATAGACGGCTTTCTTGCTGTTACCCGTTTGTCCAGTTAGCTTGCCAAGTACGTCAGTGGACTTGAGATGCAGAGAGAAGTTGACTACGACGGCGGAGTATGGAGTCTGAAGTCCGAAGTCCGGCGAAGAACAGAAGTTCCAGAAAGCAGGTAAGAAGCCAAAAAAAAAAAAAAAAGGTAAAAATCAGGGCTTTTGTTTTTCTGGATTGCTTTTTAAAACTATCGGTTGGGTTTAGGAAAGTGAGTGGGCAGGTCAGTCGGTGCTTTTGAAAACACTATTGGTTGGGTTTAGAGAAGGAGGAGGTGGGTCAGTCGATCGGTCAGTCAGTTGACAGCGGCCTCTGGTGGATTTATGCGAGAACAGCAGGCACGAATGGCACTCGAGAGATTTATTTGAGATCTGAAAAAGCATACTCAGCGGCCTTTGGTGGATTTGTGAAAACAAAAACTGCAAAAAAACATAGCTCCTAGGACGTATTTGGCGCTCTGCAGAAATGTATATAGTGGTACGTTTTCAGAATGACCCTGGGTTGCGAATAATTGTGCGACTTTAAAGTTCAACTGTAAATATCTGCTACCCTGACCTAAGCCCAGTGCCAGCTTTAGAGTGCAAAGTGGCATTTTTTATGCAGTTCAAATGTGGCATTTATGCTTTTACTCAGCAATTACACATGTATACTTTAATTCTTATATCGGCGTAATCTAACATAGTCTGGCTTTTATGAAGTCTTCTGTGTTTATACTGAATTTGATGCAGGCACAAAGCAACCTTAACCCTGCTGTGCAAACAAATTAATCAAGATAGTGATTTAAAGAAAAATATTGGTTATATATTTATATTGGTTATATAATATTGGTTATATTTAGTTTATAGTTTGATATGAACTTGGATCCATCAGCAACATTAAAGCAAAGCCTGTGTGAATTTGAACTTATATGTAAGAGAAAAATATGTTTAGATTAAGAAATATAATATTTGGACACTTTAACCACACTTAAAAATTTGGAATGCCCTTACATTGCTTTTAGATTGACACTGAGAAATATGACACACTCATATTCATGCCTTTATAATGCCTATTTATGTTATTTATGTCTATTAGTGTGTCTTTTAGTTCAAAGAGACCTGCATTTTGGTTGATCAGATCACAAGTTAAGAATTATTGTAGCGCTATACAAATAAACTTGAATTGAACAAGTTGGCGAGATATACAGTACATTCCTCTTTACACAATTTCTATATTTGCACAAAATACATATGGAAATTAATGGAGACAATGGTTTGCTATTGTTATTGTTTTGGCTCAGATAGCCGCAAATTTGTTCTGGACGTTTCTTTTTTTTACATTTTGGGTTTTGCCCTCAAACCAAACTTATGATATCAGATGGAAAATGTTAAATCTTATTTGTTATGTGTATTAAATCCCAGTAATTAGGTCAGTAGGCAGAGAGGAAGTGGGCTTTAGTGGCAGTTTAAATGCATTCAACTGCATGAGTGTCTACACACCATGAAGCAATTCAGTCAAATGCATTTCTCACAGTCTCTGGAAGAGGTTTAAAAGTAGACGAGCTGCAAATAGTTCAGACCCCATTTGCATTTATTGTTTTTTTGAAATGTTATTAGATTAACATCTTAATACTAAGTGTAAATACACACTTTGGTGATCTTTAGGAGCAGTGTTAGTCCTCTATAAGTATCAGTAATGTTAAATTTTTTGTGAAGCATGCTTTTAAAGTGTGCATGGTTTCATTTTTTGTTATCTAATGCGGTGACATACCAGCACAACTTTTATATTTAGGGATTTGGTGAATTATTGACTAATTAAATTGCAATTTCATTTGACAATCAGCAATGATATTTATATTTAGGGATGGCAATAAATATGTTTTTTCCTTAAAATTGTGCAAATTGTACAAACTCATATGAATTATGCATTAATATTCTTGAAAACCCCTCCTCAAAAAAGTTGTATTTTACTGTAAGATTGGGCTGGATATTCATTTTTCATCATTTATTCTTTCTTATGTGGTTTTAAACCTATATGAGTTTCTTTCTTCTGTTCTCTCTATTCAAAAGAAGATATTTTGAAGAATGCCAATTATGGCACTCATTGACATACATAGAATGAAAAACCAATTACTATGGAAGTCAACGAGTCCCAGCAACCAGCATTTTTCAAAATATCTTCTTTTATGTTCAACAGAAAAAAGAAAACTTCAAAGAATTGAAGGATGGGTAAATGATGGCAAAATTTTATTTTTGTGTGAACTATCCCTTTAAGAGTCAAAACGCTTTTCTAGATCAGTGTTTCCCAACCTTGTTTCTGGAGGCACATCCATCATACATATTTTGGATGTCTCCCTTATCTGACCCATTAACTTCAGGTTTTGGAGTCTCTACGTATGTTCTGATGAGTTGAGGTGTGTTTGATTAGGGAGAGGTTGAAAATATGTACTGTTGATGTGCCTTCAGGAACAGGGTTGGGAAACACTGCTCTAGAGTCTATATACTGTAGAAAAAGCAACTTCAACACAGTGAAAATCCGTCATACGCTTTTATAGGCAACATAAGACGAAAAGGAAACCTGTCCGACTGATTTGCAAGAAAGATTTAGTTTTCACACAGTTTCTCACATCTGGCACGACAACAGCTAAACTGTAAATACATGATGGACACCAGAAAACAGCTTGAATAACGTCTGCCAGATAGCAGAGGGCAGTTACTGTACACTGTAAAAAAATATCTGTTCATTAACAGTTTGCTTAATTTGTGATTCACACGCAGTGGCAAGATTTAAGCATGCGCAATATGGGCGATCGCCCAGGTCGACCTTTTTCTGGGGGCCGCATGGGGGCGGCTACTACCTTTCCCCTCCCCCCCTTTCCCTACCCCCCTCTTTTCTCTTTCGAACATGAGATACCATTGCCACTTAACACCATAACCACCAAACACCCGTGTGGGCGGCATGATCATCGTTTGCCTAGAGCGCCAGTTCAGCTTGCTCCAGTACTGTTCACAAGTGTTTTCCATTTATTTGAACTGTATTATCTCAGCAGGCACACAACGTCATAAGATGTTTATATTAGGTTAGATTAAGGTCATGACGTCAAGGGACCAAAATTCAATGTCTAGACAGCGTCTAAGGACAACGTTATTTTGACATTCAATAACAACATCAAATGGCGCTGATATTTGGTTGATTTTAGGTTGTGTTGGAAAGTGACCAAAATCCAACGTTGAGCCAACATCTTAAACCAATGTCATATTGATGTCAAATACTGACATTTATTCATCAGGGATGGCAACCAAAATCCAACGTCTGATAGACGTCAGAGTGTTAACATCCACACGTCAAGCTGTAACATCATTAGATGTTGATATTTTGCTTATTTTTAGGTTGTGTTGGAAAGTAACCACAATCCAACGTCGAGCCAACATCTTAAACCAACGTCATATTGACATCAATTACTGACATTTGTTCATCAAGTATGGTAACCAAAATCCAATGTCTAATAGAGGTCATAGTGGTAAAGTCCACACAACGTCAAGCTGTAACATCATTAGACGTTGATTTTTGGTTGGACATTGACGTCGGCCAGATGTTGGGTTCTTACGTCAACCTGATTTTCATTTCCGAACAAAATGCAACGGCCCCATGACGTTGGGGTACAACATCAATGACGTCATGACGTCATGTTGGCATTCTGTGCCTGCTGGGATGGGACCTTGATTTCTGCTCTGTCGACTTTTGATGTTGAAAATTTTACTCTACAGTTTAACAAAGTGACTTTTATTGACATTTTAGTAGTTTAAAATAATAATATAACATATAAGAAATAATATATGCAGAAATAAGTCTGTAAAATAACAGAAAATGTACTGGCAGTATATTACAATGTTTTTGTACCTTAATATACAACACCAACCCAGACAATATATCACGTTAAACTATTAAAAATGTTAATAAAGTAATTTTTTTAAACATTTCAATGTTAAAAGTTGTCAGAAGAAAGATCAAGGTCCCATAATGCAATTCAAAAGAATAAATAAACAAAGAAAAATAAAAACATGAATCACAAAATATGGAAAACTTTTAGTTTACAGATATTTTTTACAGTGCAGTCTCGCAGATGATCAGCTCATGTCCGACAGTTCGGTAGTCCAGTTCTCTTCATATTGCTTTCCTCTTATTAAATGTGAACCAGCAGGATTTTTACTCTCCCTCCCAAAAAAGGCCACTTCTGGAGTGCTGCGGCTCACTGTGATTCAGCCAGACGGTAATGGGAAGTGGCAGTAGAGATATGAGGGCATCTTCTGTGCTGTTTGAAGGTGAGTTCAATCCTGTTTTGTTTAGCAGAAAGGTTAACGGCGTCCGTTTCTATTGGTCATCAGTCGTAGGCACTGCGTGGATCTCCCTGAAGCCTGCAGAAACCACACGTTTTCAGACACTTCAAATGTGACCAATGAAATCAAGCAGTTTACTCATACACACGTACAATACTAAGGTAAAGTTGGTTTTATATTCAGACATTCTGACTTTCTCCTTGGTAATATAATTTCAGATATTTGCAAATTCTAAATAGTGAAATCATCTCGACTATCAAAGTACAACATTGTTAACAGTCAAATCAATGCTAATGTTGTTTTCTGGTCATACTTGCATGTGATTTCAGACCGAATATTCAAAGTACCATGGTAAACAATATAGGGATCATGTCACAAATTGTCACTAAACGAATGTGAGACTATAAAACCATCTTTACGCTCAAGTGAGAGGCAACCACATCTTTCGGGCTGAAGGACATTTATGCCGCCTACTTGAGCATTATAGTGTCTCTCTGTTGCCATTATCTCACTCTCCTTTTCAGTCGACCTCTGTCTCTGGCTAATTAATAAAGTGAAGCAGACACGGATGATATAAAACAGGTACTATATCACTCAAGAGTGAGTGTGAGACGACTGGAGGAGGTTATTAACACACGGTAAGAAGAAAAACACTTAATATGAATATGGTGTTAAATGACTACAGTATCACAATGCCAAAAGGTTTACTGCAACAAAAACTCCTTATATCTTCAGAGTTACAATCTTATTTCGGGAACGCTTTACAATAATGGTCTATTAGGTAATGTTAGTTAACATTTACTAACATTAACTAATGGCAATGCATTTGGACTACTTTTGGATTACATTTAGATTACTTTTATGAAAATGCAATTTGAACACTTTGGGATTACATTTAGATTACTTTTATGAAAATGCAATTTGAACACTTTTGGATTACATTTAGATTACTTTTATGAAAATGCAATTTGAACACTTGGATTACATTTAGATTACTTTTATGGCAATGCAATCTGATTTCTTTTGGATTACATTTAGATTCATTTTCTGCCAATGCAATTGGACTACTTTTGGATTACATTTAAAATACTTTTATGGCAATGCAATCTGACTACATTTGGATTACATTTAGATTACTTTTATGGCAATGCAATCTGACTACTTTTAGATAAAATTTAAAAACTTTTATGGCAATGCAATTTGACTACTTTCAGATTACATTTAGATTACTTTTATGGCAATGCAATTAGACTATACTTTTGGATTGCATTTAGATTACTTTTATGGCAATGCAGTCTGACTACTTTTGGATTACATTTATAATACTTTTATGGCAATGCAATTGGACTACTTTTGGATTACATTAGATTACTTTTATGACAATGCAATCTGACTACTTTGGATTACATTTAGATTACTTTTATGGTACATAATTGGAGTACTTTTGGATTACATTTATATTACTTTTATGACCATGCAATCTGATTACTTTTGGATTGCATTTAGATTACTTTTATGGCCATGCAATCTGATTACTTTTGGATTGCATTTAGATTACTTTTATGGCAATTGAGCTACTTTTGAATTACATTTAGATAACTTTTATGGCAATGTAATTAGACTACTTTTGGATTACATTTAGATTACTTTTATGGCCATGCAATCTGATTACTTTGGATTACATTTAGAATACTTTTATGGCAATGCAATTAGACTATACTTTTGGATTGCATTTAGATTACTTTTATGGCAATGCAATTGGACTACTTTTGGATTACATTTAGATTACTTTTATGGCAATGCAGTCTGACTACTTTTGGATTACATTTATAATACTTTTATGGCAATGCAATTGGACTACTTTTGGATTACATTAGATTACTTTTATGACAATGCAATCTGACTACTTTAGATTATATTTAGATTACTTTTATGGGAATGCAATCTGACTACTTTGGATTACATTTAGATTACTTTTATGGTACATAATTGGAGTACTTTTGGATTACATTTATATTACTTTTATGAGCATGCAATCTGATTACTTTTGGATTGCATTTAGATTACTTTTATGGCAATGCAATTGAGCTACTTTTGAATTACATTTAGATTACTTTTATGGCAATGTAATTAGACTACTTTTGGATTACATTTAGATTACTTTTATGGCCATGCAATCTGATTACTTTGGATTACATTTAGATTACTTTATGGCAATGCAATTGAGCTACGTTTGAATTACATTTAGATTACTTTCATGGAAATGCAATCTGACTACTTTTAGATTACATTTAGATTACTTTCATGGCAATGCAATTAGACTATACTCTTGGATTACATTTATAGTGCTTTCATGACAATGCAATTGGACTACTTTTGTATTACATTTAGATTACTTTTATGAAAATGCAATTGGAACACTTTTGGATTACATTTAGATTACTTTTATAAAAATGCAATTTGAACACTTGGATTACATTTAGATTACTTTTATGAAAATGCAATTTGAACACTTTTGGATTACATTTAGATTACTTTTATGAAAATGCAATTTGAACACTTGGATTACATTTAGATTACTTTTATAGCAATGCAATCTGATTTCTTTTGGATTACATTTACCGTAGATTCATTTTCTGCCAATGCAATTGGACTACTTTTGGATTACATTTAAAATACTTTTATGGCAATGCAATCTGACTACTTTTAGATAAAATTAAAAAACTTTTAATGCAATGCAATTTGACTACTTTCAGATTACATTTAGATTACTTTTATGGCAATGCAATTAGACTATACTTTTGGATTGCATTAGATTACTTTTATGGAACTGCAATCTGACTATTGGATGAAATTTAGATTACTTTCATGGAAATGCAATCTGACTACTTTCAGATTACATTTAGATTACTTTCATGGCAATGCAATTAGACTATGCTCTTGGATTACATTTATAGTGCTTTCATGGCAATGCAATTGGACTACTTTTGAATTACATTTAGAGTACTTTTATGGCAATGAAATCTGACTGCTTTTGGAATACATTTAGATTACTTTTATGGCAATGCAATCTGAATACTTTTGTATTACATTTAGATTACTTTTATAGCAATGCAATCTGACTACTTTTGGATTACATTTAGATTACTTTTAAGGAAATTAAATTGGACTACTTTTGGATTACATTTAGATTACTTTCATGGCAATGCAATCTGAATACTTTTGGATTGCATTTAGATTACTTTTATGGCAATGCAATCTGAATACTTTTGGATTGCATTTAAATTACTACTTTTGTTACTAAATTAGTTGTTTTGTAGCAGTAAGCTTCATTTTGTGAAGCAACAAGTCATAATTTGTGTTGTAACCACTGTCAAGTCTTAATCTGAATATGGACAATATGCATGTGCAGTAGGCTATATGTGATCCTGATTTAATTCATACAGTAATCATTTTAAGAGAGAATATATAATGACAATTCATAAAATGTAATTTGGAGACCTTTTCTCACAAAATAAGAGAAGCAATTAATTAAAACCAATTAGCAAGCGAGTTTTAAGTTAATTAGACTAAATACATTGCTTGGAATACTTCTTTTGAGACATTTTTTTCTTTGCTAAAGCCTTGGTACGTGTTCTTATTTTAAAGAGTTAAAAAAGTATGATTATCTTATTGCACTGGCAGATAATTTGACTTGATCTAGTTTGTATCTTTATTAATTTCTCATATTTAGATGTTAGTTTTTTTTTGCAGTGAATTAAAACTGTTTTGTATATCAGTCAATAAAATTGTATTCATTTATGCTTGTGTTTATATTCTACAGGAAAAAATGATTATACTGTACAACTGAAGGGTGTAATTTGAGCAGGAAATGAATCCCACACAAATCAATCTGGCACTAGCGGATTCCTCTAAAAGGTATATATATGGTGACTTGAAAACTGATATGGTGACATGAAAACTGTAAATAATATGATAAAACAATGGTCTATTTTGATTTCACAATTCAGTGCATCAACAAGACAGCAGATAGTATATACATAAAAATTGTGTATGTTTTTATTTTTTACTATTGATTTACTGTAAAATTTTCAGACTAGAGACCAATTCCCACTATTTACTACTGGCTTATCACCTGACTATTAGTAAAATATTGTCTGTTTATTAATAAAGTATGATCTTATTCTTATGCATAATTCCACCTTACCTATCCCAACTACTATCTTAATAACCGCTAATAGGCAACAAATTATTAGTTTATTGAGATAAGTCTTAGTTAATGGCTTGTGAATAGAGACAATAGTACATTAAAATAAATTGTTACCAAATAAAACAAAATTCCATCATAATAACAACTTCTTAAAAGTGTTCGTCTCAGCAGCTGTTATAAATTGTATAGGAAGCAAGTTACTGTATTGTGTTAAATGCTACAGTTAATAACAGAACCCAAACTATTACATTCATTTGCTGCTAAGTAAGGGATAATGTACATCTTGCTGGTTATGTTTGAATAATGAAGCCTGACAGGCTTGTTAGCGAGCTATTGTATAAAACTGGAGACTTTATTTGCAGAACAAAGGTGAGCTTGTGTTATTAGTTTTACCCTGATTGACCAATCAGAATAGAGTAATCCAGCGAGCTGTGTAATAATCCCAGATAACCACTTATTAAGCTCATCAGGTATATTTATGTCACTCTGCTGGTCTCAACTGTTTGGAGCCACCTTGTGACTGAATAATAACACTATGCATTAATAATATTATTAATTATTTGTACTTTTTAATTTGTTGAACCGAAAGTCATTCATTAGTGTTATTTAAATTAATAAAAAAAACTCATTATAAACTGCAGCTCTGATGAATCTGGATCGTATAAAAGCAGAAGAGCCTGTTTTTCCATTCATCACCATCTGAGATGTGTTTTCGTACAATAACAGTCTATTAACCTAATGTGAAATCCATCTGAGGTTGAAATGGAAGTATTTGTTATTGTTCTGCAGGGCAAAGGGCTTTTCATTTACAAATCAATACCGCACATCACATATTTCACTCACTGAAATATTTACTAATTTGTTGCCTTTTTAGAATAAAAAAAGCCAATATATTCATTAACATACAAAATATGCAACAAATATCTAAAATATATTTAAGGTATATTTGAAATCCCTGTTATTTAGCATTAAAGTAAATAAGTGACCCTTTGAGCTGCAAATTCACATAAAAACATTAAAACATTAGACTCCAAATATCCGGACGATAATGTAAAGGATATGTGATGCAGAATTAATACCTTTCTTTAGTTTTACCAGCGTTTTCAAAGTTGGTTTCAAATACAATTCTCATTTTAACATACAAAGCATTATATGGATCTGCACCTGAGTAGCTTTGCTCTCTTTTAAGCACATAAACTCCATCTCAGTCACTCCGCTCTTCCTGTTCTCTATTACTTTATCAACCTCCTGGCAAACTTAAAGAGCTTTGTCAATCAAAGCTTCCAAATTATGTAATTTACTTCTTTTTAATATCCAAAACACACCAAATTTGGATCACTTCAAAAAGTAGACACGTATATACATTTAAAGGGGAAATGAAGCACTCAGTCAAGTTTACCTTATTTTGTACATTGGATTCCACTTTAATGAAAATATATTAAACAAACTCGATTAATGTAACCATTTAGCAGAAAACGGCGTGTTTTACTATAGATTTTAGACCTAGGGCACAGCCATCTTGGAATGTTGCTGTGTCTGACGCCACGGGGTTGGTTGAGTTTCCTTCGCTGAACTGAAACAATGGAAGTAAAGGAGACTGTTAAGCCTAATTTAACCCAATGCGTGAAGTTGTGGACGTGGAGCTACTGCAAATAAACGCATCAGATGTCTGTCTAATATAAAAGTATAACTATTTATTCTATTTTTCTTTTTTCCCATTTTAATTACCGATCATTTGATGCGCTTTGATTCACTCTCTGTATTACGCTGCCTGACTGCCTGTCTGGGTTTCACCCATGATTGTAACGGACTGAACACAGAGACTGGACAGCCTAATTTAACCCAATGCATAAAGTTGTGGACGAACATCACAGAGCTGCTGCAAATACAACAATTACAAGCATTTAAGAGTCTTCAGTTGTGCCCTTTTTTTTGTTAATACTGTTCGTTTGATGCGCTGTGGTCCTCTCACGCTGCTCCTGCACTGCCTGACGAGGGGATTTACATTCAGACTAATGCAACGATTAAAATCATTCATGACTTCACGCTTTACTAAGTCACGTCTGTGTGGGTATGTCAAGACATATTCCCTTATCAAGTCGATAAACTCGATCTCTCAACATGTATGAAGGATAAAAACCTGCCATAAGACACACCGCGCCGATCTCAGTTTGGTTTGAACACGAGCAGAGGTGAGGGAGGGGCTGCAGTGAAAAGTGAAAGTACCCGCCCCCATTACGTCAGCACCGGACCTAGTTGAAACCTCAGGCAGCATAATACAGAGTGAATCACTACTAACGTAATTGGGGCGGGTACTTTCACTTTTCAATTTTGGCAGATCACCTACTGCACCTTTAAGCTTGTTTTTAATTGATGGTGTATTTTGTACTGTTTTATGTGTCTAATTATTACTGTAGCGTATTGTTTAAGAAAAGTGCATTATAAATAAAGTGCATTATTACTCGTGAGCAGTTACAGATGAAGTCAGAATTATTAGCCCTTCTGTATATATTTTCCCCCAAGTTTTGTTTAACGGAAAGAAGTTTTTTTTCAACACATTTCTAAACATAATAGTTTTAATAACTCATTTCTAATAACTGATTTATTTGGTCACACTTTATTTTGATGGTCCGTTTGTTGAATTTAAGTTACATTGCATCTACATGCCAACTAATTCTCATTAGATTATATGTAGACTGTTAGGTTGGGGTTAGGGTTAGTGTAAGTTGACATGTACTTGCCAAGTTTCCTATAGTCAGTTAAATGTCTGTTGAAGAAGCAGTAATAACAGATATTAAGCAGACAGTCTACTAACACACAAACGGACCATCAAAATAAAGTGTTACCATTTGTTTTATCCATGATGGCAGTGCATAATATTTTACTAAATATTTTTAAAGATACTAGTATTCAGCTTAAAGTGACATTTAATGGCTTAACTAAGTTAATTAGGCAGGTTAGAGTAATTAGGAAAGTCATTGTATAACGATGGTTTGTTCTGTAGACAATCAAAAACAAATATTGCTTAAGAGGGCTAATAATATTGACCTTAAAATGGTATTAAACAATTAAAAACTGCTTTTATTCCAGCCAAAATAAAACAAATCAGACTTTCTCCTGAAGAAAAAGTATTATCGGAAATACTGTGGAAAATTCCTTGCTCTATTTAACATCATTTAAGAAATATTTGAAAAAGAAAAAAAAAACTGTACTTCAACTGCACACTAAAAACAACCACAATAACAGTGTGCAACAATACCATAACAAATAAATGTATTTTTCCAAATAATATTCTACATACTGAAAAAATATCGTGTTTCTACAAGAAACTAAACTGATACCTCTTTAAATGTCATAATTTCAGGGTCTGTGGGATCTAAAAAAATGGAAAACATTTACATTTGTATTATTTACTGTTCTGTACTAGTAGAAAGTGCAATAATGTAGCATAATGAAGTCAGATATTTCCAAAATTATAACAACAATATTATTCCTCACAGAACAAATAGGGTATTTTCACAAAAACTATATATATTAATTTTAAATGTTCATATTTGGGGGTCTATGGCAGATTGAAAACACCTGCATTAGGCAAATGAACAAGAATAAAAGTAACAGTATGCAATAACTGAGTGCAATGATAACATATCCAGAAATTGAAACTGATTTACCTTCTGAATCCTGTAGCCTTCGCTGTTTTGGAGAACGTCACAAGTGTGGCTCGGTTTGTCTAATCAGCCTAATATGTGTTGTCAGAAAACTCCTGTAGACAAACATCATTGTTGTTTCCCTAAAAGAGACCGAAAAAGTAAGTTAACTTTGTTGAAGAAGTATTAAAACATGGCTTTAGGAAAGAGTTAATGGATTTGTGAATGTTAGGATGCAGATGTCAGCCTGAATTTTGAGAGGTGTCATGCAACCCACAGCAAGCTTTCTCTTTTAACACCTCACATAAGACAGAGAGCGAATGTGAGAGTCACACACACACACACACACGCTCTATAATAAGAAATCATCCTTCACAGCTGATCATACACAAATGGTTTCTTGTCACGGGATTGCTTGAATGTTTCAAAGAGACTGAGAAAACGGTTTAAAGATTTGAGTCTGGAGGGAATATTAAAGGAATAGTTTTTCCAAAAATTAAACGGCTGCATTTATTCAGCCTCAAGTTGTTTCAAAGCTGTATGAATTTCTCTTTACTGCTGAACATAAAAGAAGATATTTTGAGAATGTGGATAAGGAAACGCTTTCTGCTCCCTGCTGATAACATTTTTATTTTATTTTATTTGCATGCAACTGAAGTCAGTGGAGACCAGCAACTGTTCGCTTTGAGAGTGAGTAAGATTATTATTAGTGTGGTATTTTTGTTTAAACCAGGACTTCCAAACTTTAGAGAATGGCTGCTTTTTTATTAAACGCCATTCATAGACCATTTGAGGGATGTACACAAAAACAATGGTCCCAACGTGTCTCCTGTATTTTGAATTTCTATAGCTTCCGAGAATCCAAAAAGAGCCACATATTGATAAATAATGTTATGATTGAACATGATTGATTATTATGATTGAACGATGTTGAGCTGTTTCAACATTGAGTTATGATTGAATTACCTCTTGTTACAGTTATGAAATAGTTTAATAACGAGCAGGAAATGTTCATGGGTCAACGACATGACCACTTTGAAATGGTCTATATCAGGGGTGCCCAAACTTTTTTTTACGAATGGCCAAAACCCATCAAACTTGATTGAGGGCTGTGGGCCAAAGGTAAATATACCAAACTGTATTACATTAAAGTTTCCATGAGTAATTTCCAAATTAATTTCCTTATATTTAAAAATAGCTACAATAAATGCTTTAAATTATATTAACTAATGCAGTATATTCAGAAAAAATTCATGATGAGCAAATTACAGCAAAAGCATAAACAATCCTATTAATAACACAATGGAATTCAATGCTAAATACAATAAGCTGCACCTGCCTTGATTTGCTCGCCGTTGTCTCATGCATTGCCTTCTATTTGTCAAATGACAATATTTACATTTTTAAAAATGAGATTCATTTACAAAACAAAAGAAATTACAAAGCAAACAAACAAAAGGTTACATTACGTTTTTAATTATGATCTCTGTCAAAGATTTTCGCCCCAACCGCCTCCCGATTACTCTCCATCTCTTCTCAAATGGGATGGTGGGCCAAATCGTGGGTCCTAGTTTGGGCATCTCTGGCCTATATAATATATTTAAACTATTAAGATAAATATTAACATTGCATTAAATAAACAATCAATTAGTCATTACATTTAACTATAAAATATGAAATGTATTTTTTGAATAATATTCTACATACTGAATAATTAAGGTGTTTCTACAAGAAACTGAACTGATGCCTTTTAAATGTCATATTTAAGGGTCTGTGGGATCTATAAGAATGAAAAACATTTGCATTTGTTATATTGACTGTTCTGCAATAGGGTAGCCTAATAAAGTCAGATATTTCCTAAACATTATTTTAAATATATCAGTAATTTTTTTTCCCCTCTGAGAACAAATTCGGTATTTACTCAAAAAATATATTGCATTTAAAATTTTCATATTTGAGACGCTATGGCAGATTGAAAAGACCTGCAATAGGCAAATATATGAGTATAAAAAATATATTACATTTATCCGAAAAAGGATATAAAATATATGTATATTTGCATATACTATTAATTATATTAATATTTAAATTATTCTATTTACTTCAATATTCAGTTTAGGTCACAATTCATGCTATTAACCACTGGCTTATTACCTGCCTATTATTAAGTTATTAACTGTTCATTATTAGTTATAAAGTATGATCTTATTCTGCATCCCTAATCCTACCCAAAACCTAAACCCAACTTCTGTTTTACTAGCTATTAATAAACAGCCGATTAGTCGTTTATTAAGCTAGGAGTGTTTATTAATGGTTTGTAAATGCAGTGAATTGTGACCTAAACTAAAGTGTTACCGTATTTATTAATTTATTTTCCTTCAACTTAGTTCCTTATTTATTAGGGGTCACCACAGAGGGACTGGGAAACACCCATACACTCTTGCATTCACACACACTCATACACTATGGGTAATTTAGTTAATCCAATTCACCTATTGTATGCTGCATGTCTTTGGACTGTGGGTGAAACTGGAGCACTCAGAGGAAACCCATGCAAACATGGGTAGACCATGCAAACTCCATACTGAAATGCCAACTGGCCCAGCCGGGACTCAAACCAGCGACCTTCTTGCTGTGAAGTGACTGTGCTAACCACTGAGCCACTGTGCTGCCATTTATTAAACTAAATAAAGGAAATTTGTCAATTTAATTAATCATATTTTAAGTATTTTATAACAATATGTTACAATGTACTCAAGCAGAAGCTAAATATTTTCCAAATTATATTTTCGATATACACTCAAAAAAATTTTTAGTTTATGTTCAATCCACTTATATTTGTAAAAGTGAATAAGTTAACTTAGTTTCTTCATGTCTTAATTCCTTCAATCCACACACATCTATTGTGTATAACCCATAATTTTTCTCAGTGTATAACCAATATTCTTTTCACAGTATAATTAAGTTCTGTGGCATCTACAAGATTGAACCCCCTGTATTAGATATATGAAAGCATTTGGTGAGAGGATAAACAACATTTGTATTCAAATATGCATTATGCCAAATATTTCATAATACATTGATATAAGTTCTTTACATGGTCTAGTTTTGCACGTAATGATTTGTTCAATTCATTGCGTAGAAACATCACTGGATGGCAGCACTGAGCAACATGAGCTCTTTGATTCACCCAGTCAAACAAGCACTGCATACAAATGTAATATATTTGATGCTTTAAATAAATAACCTGCTGTTTCCTTGTTTAATCATGTCTGTTTTCTGTCGCTGCTATGAATCTAGGCGGCGTGAAATGATGCAGATGTCGTTGACTGAGCACAGGTCTAAAGGCTGAGGATGATTCTCTCTGACTGAGCGTTTGGAGTGTGTCTGGCGGACCTGTCAACAGGAGTGTCAGCGTGAAACCTCCGGTAATCAGCTCACGCTGCACCTTGCGTCCTGTTTTCTCCACATGACAGTGAAATAGGGAACGCCTGAGTGAGCTTATAACCTGTGCACAATCACACTTTGACAGCGACAGTGCACAAAGCAACACAACAGTTCACCACCACTTCATGCATGCACAGGAATGTATTTTGCATGCATTCCCACACAAAAAATACTATACAGTATATACTAAAAATACTAAATATTATAGTGTTTCCAAATTATGTAAAGTATGTGAGTTAATCGGTTGTGATAATTATATAGTTGCTGTGTTAATAAAACAGCTGCAGTATATTTATATGTGACCTTGGAGCACAAAACCAGTGTGATGCAAGGGTATATTTGGATATGATTTTTGGTACAAGAGAAAAATCAATCATGTTGACCCAAACAATATAATATTTGGTACCAAAATTATTGATTTTTCTCTCGTACCATTTATTATTTATTTATTTTTGTGGTCTATGGTCAGTTATTAATATATAGGTCAAAAGTATTCATTCAGTATCTACAAATATTAAGCAAACAGTCTACTAATACTCAAATGGACCATCAAAATAAAGTGTTTCCTTGATTTTTCTCTCGTACCAAAACTCATCAGAATATTAAGTGAAGATCATGTTCCATTAAGATATTTTGTAAATGTTCTAACCTAAATATAGCAAAACTAAATTGGTTATTGGTAAATTACACGACTAAGGACTTCATTTGTTCATCTTTAAACATGATTTTCTCTGTAATTTTTGAACCCTCAGGTTCCAGATATTGAAATTGTAGTATCTCTGCCAAATATTTATTTATTTATTTATTTATTTATTTATTTATTTATTTATATTATAATACAGTACTTTTAATGCATTAAACTAAAATGCAACAAGTAAAAATGTATAACTTTCCTATAGTATGGGTAAAAACACCAAAGTATTTAATAAAAATGATTATAGTATATTTAATGTGGGTTTTCCACATGCAAAACATTCAGACATGTAAAAAAAAAAAAAAGAAAAGAAAAAAAGAAGTGCATCAGCTCTCGATGGTTTGCAAACCTGGGGTTATGCTAATTATTTGTATGTGAAAGGTTTTAAAAAACCTTGTGTGGCTTATAATTCACATGTTTCCTACTGCAATACGTGGTAGAAAACCAACAAAAGATTTACTTTATCCTAAAAACAAAATCAAGATTTATCTTGGGCTATGAGGGACACCTCATACTATTTCAGGTCAAATAGTTGACCTCCGTGAGCTATACTGCTGCTAGCATCACCTCTCTTCTCACCCTTTGACTGACGACTACACCCGAAAGCCACACAATGTGGCATTCTATCAGCAGCTATTTCATCTTCAGAGTTGTGTTGAGGTAGAAATAGCAGCAGCCAGTGCCATTAGCTCACCGAGGTCAACCATTTGACATCAAGCACTCCACACCTAAAATAAAGGTGGCTCCGTGGTCCAAAATAAATCAGGATTTTGTTTTAAAAAACTCAAACATTCAATGAGAATTTCTATTACGTATTACAGTAATATCAGTCTTAATACACAGAGTTCCTTTTAAAGAGGTCATGAACTGAGAAATCAATGATCTATGCACAAATTAGAGGTCTTATAGCTTATATAGAAGCCAATCTGCCAAAACAACAGGCTAAAAACTGCCTTCACAGATGAAGATAATCTGTTTAGCTCCACACATGGATTTTGATATGTGATGGGAAAATAATGAGAGAGGCAAATCTACTCAGTAACCAAATCATGTAGATGTTCTGAAGTCTATAGCTATGTTTCCATCCAAAGATGTCAATTAGACTTATTATTATTAGACTTAAAGCTGAATATCGCATAAAAAAATTAAATAAATAAGGTCACAGTGCTATAATAATAAAAATATTTATTTATTAAAGTCTTATACATTATATAGATGCTAATCTGCCAAACAAGAAGCTGTGAATGTCTCACTTTATTACATAAAAGTGTGGCTACAAAAATAATATAATAATCCACAGAGGAAGATAGTCTGTTTAGTTCCACCCACTGATTTTCATATGTAATAGGGAAAAATCTACTCAAATCTACTCAGTAGCTAAACCATATAGATCAGTAGTTCTCAACCACGTTCCTGGAGGACCACCAACACTGCATGTTTTGGATGGCTTTTTGTCTGTCACACCCAGGTCTTTCAGCCTCTGCTAATGAGCTGATCATCTGAATCTGGTGTGTTTGGTTAAGGAGACATAGAAAATCTACAGAGCTGGTGGTCCTCCAAAAACGTGGTTGAGAAACACTGATATAGATGTTCTGAAGTCTATAGCTATGTTTCCACCCAAAGATGTGAATTAGACTTATGCGCAAAAGCTGAATATAGCATAAAACATAAAGCAGCTTTTCCATCCAATGAGTCAAAGAGAACAAAACTGTCATGTCCTGATAAACTGAAGCCAAATATCAAACATAAAAATGGAAGTTGCTGTGGTAGAAAATGCCACTTTGGGCTGTTTTTCTTATAAAAAAAAATTACTTGCGCCTTAAATGATGAAATTTAATGAACGCATGTTTGCTGTTGATGACAGACTTTGGCTGAGACATTTTATGATGAGCAAAACAACAATTTTTTGATTAAAAAAAAAATGCCGTCCCATCATTCCCTATTTTTTTTTTCTGGCATGATTTGTTAAAACAAAATCACGACTTTTTTTTGATGCACATGCTGGAATGTATTCAGTAAATGTAAATGTGTAAAACGTTTATCCTACTTAGTTGTGCATATACATTTTTTATGTTCATTTTCCTAATTTTTTATACATTTTGGCATTTTCATTAAGGATTTCTTATGTGATATTCTAAAATGCACATAAAAATAGGTGAATGCAAACAGCTAATAAGTAGGGCCAGACAGTATCTGCTGACATTTTGTTGTTATTTCAGAATTTTATTTAAATAATCTGCAGATTCATGCAGATTTTGGAATTATCATAACTAAAATATATAATAATATATGAATTAATATATGAAATAAAAAAATACCTTTTTAACTTTTATTTAATATTTAGAAAGCAAATCCAATTAGATCCACTTATTTGGTAAACAAAGCAAGTCTCTCATATAATATATCAACTAAAAGACTCAATATTACTTTACACACTGTATTGAAATGAACATTTTCATATTAGTCAATAATATTACTGAAATTAATTTAAAGACTGAATAAATATAGAAATTTACACATATTTACAAATAAATAAATAGACTCAATGATGGGCTAAAAATCTGCAGAAATCTGTGGATTTCTGCACGTGCAGATTCTGTGTGGGCCTACCAGTAAGTCACTTCTGTTTCCAACAATAGGAAGGAGTGGATGAAGTGTATTCTTAATGAAAATCCAGACCCCATCAGTAGTGCTGTGATGAATATATTTGATCTGTCCAGATTAAAGTTTCTATTTGATATGTACTGAATATTTATGCATTTTTGTGTGAAGGCTGTCAAACACACATGCAGAAGTTAAAGGGACAGTTTACTAAAAAATAAAAAAATGTACTCACTATTTACTCTCCCTCAAATGGTTACAAACGTTTATGAGTTTCCCTTTTCTGTTGAACACAAAAGAAGATATTTTGAAGAAAGCAAAAAACCCGTAACCATTACTACAAATCCTAAGGAGGTCAGTGGTTAAAGGGATCCAACATTCTTCAAAATGTTTTCCTTAGTGTCCAACAGAATAAATAAACGTCAAAAAGGTTTGTGACAAGTGAAGGGTGAGCGAATAATAACAGAATTGTCAGTTTTATGTGAACTTTCCCTTTAACAACAGAGAGCTCACAGTTGTTTTGATCTTTCAGAACTTAAAAGAATTTGAAATTTAAATATATATATATATATATTATTCGATAAATATGCAAAAATGTTAGTCAATCAAATCAGTGGCAGGCCCGTAGCATTTTTCTCAAAAAGTGGAGTTTTTTTTTGCAGTTATTCTCCTCAATTTTCTTATTATAGATTCAAATACTGCATTTTAGTGACATTTTATGCACTAATCTTTGCTGCGTTAGCTTGTCGGATGGTGATCATAACCACACTTTTTGATGCAACAAAATTATTTCCTACAGTTTTGTCAAAGTGCTTACCGTAGTATTTTACCACAAAGTGTTTATTTAGAAATGTGCATTTAAATTGTAACTTACTGTTTTATAAATAATGTTATGAGATTAGAATTTTTTTATTAAACATTTTAAATAAAGAAGTATGAAAAAAATCTTATTTTTAAAATACAAATTTATTATCAAGCATTATTAAAAAAAAACAATTATGAATCCGTTAAAACGTATTAAAAAACAACTAAAAACATATTAAAAACTGTAGCCTGTAGGTAAACAACAAAGTCCCAAAACCATTGTTAGCCAACTAAAGTCGCAAGTTTGTTGTTACAAACATAGTTCGTTGATTTGGCCTTTCCCACATCCATCGCTCCAACAAACATTCGCAAACTACGTCGCAAACTTTTACGCTTGCAACTACACCTCTAGAGCTGTAGTTAGAAGTATATTTTCTGGCTGTGTCCTATTCCTAGTTATCCCCCCTATGCCCTATTCCTTTCGAACTTTCCAACATTTTTTTACAGTTCAGTTTTAGCGATCATTATATTGATATTAATGGCACTCCCTTCATAGTGCACTTTGAAAACATTTATGCCATTTTGACGCATGACCAAAGCTATAGGTGACCTATTATTTAAAAGCGGAATTTACGTTACGTCTCCAAAAGCTTATAAAAACAAAATATATAGCATACGTTAATGCTTTTAATTTATAGTAGGTTACTTATTAAGAAATGTGTCTGTAGCCTACTGTATATGACATGGGCCTATTGCTTAGAATATTTCTGCAATGGTTTGAATGTGTCAAAGTTTGAAAAATAAATAAATATAAATATATATATATATATATATATATATATATATATATATATATATATATATATATATATATATATATATATATATATATATACAATATCCTAGCTAATAATAATAAATAGCCTACTGTAAAGTACAACCATTGACAATTTGTATGATTTATATATGAGCTTAGAATACGTGTCAGCTAAGTGGTTTTATGTTTTAGATTGAGAATATAGAATATTCTCAATCATGTTTGTGAAGCACACATAGGCCCTAAATGTGCCATTCACATATATTTCAGTTAATATGGAGAGTGCATGTTTTTACCAAAACTAATATTGGATTTTTTTTAAGTGTGTGTATGTAAAACAATATAATCTTATACAAAATATTATGTTTTTTTCTCTAAAGAAGTAGTTACTCCATCCCGTTTAGAGTGTCAGTATGGGCGTTTTACATTATAACTAATGTTGTTCAAATGATGGATCTGCGACAGAAACTACGATTCTGGGAAACACTCATCACTACATCATTCTTTTCCCAAATGATGCATCACACTATAATAGTTCAGCTGCGAGTTATGTCGTTGTTTGGGAAACGCACCCCTGGTCAGCTCATTTCCTCAGTCAGAATTTGTAATAAGTAAAATATAACTTTGTCTTAAAGCCTTCTTCTATCGGTTATTTTGATTTTTTTGATGGCATTCTGTAAAAAATGGGTTAAATGTGCTCATACAGTGGCCAAACTCTGGATTTTGTCAGTGAGGGGGTGGGTCCACCCGAACCCCCTCCTGGCTACGGGCCTGAGTGGGAGAACTACTTTTGAATGAACTAACTAATAAGCTTCATATTGTTGTAGAAACCTTGCTAACATTATAAGTTGACCGCAGGAAACAGTACAAAACCAACAAAACAAACAAAAACAGTTCATGACCTCTTTAAATACTTGTATAAGGCTGCGAAATGAATGTAATAAAGCCTTGAGATGCTTTTCTGATCACAATTCTGGCGCTCTGTTGTGCCAGTCAGGCTTTGTGAACCATCTGGAGCGTTGCTCTGACAACGGGGGAGGATGTCATGGTAACATTAACGGGGGTTACCGGGGAAACTGTAGTCGCCATGGAGACTGCATCACAAGGCGGACTCGAGGCGTGATCTCTCAGTCCTTCAGTCTCTGATCTGGGAGACGATGCGTCCGACGTGCTTCATTTCCCCCTTCATCCAAACCACCTTTCCACCTCTCGTTTTTCCCCCTCTCGTTTCCAAACCACTGCGACGTCTCGTTTTGAGGGAAATCTCGAACATACTATTATCAGGCTAGACGTGATTTGAGTTAATCTGAAGATGACTACGTTTCCGCACACCGAGTAACTTTATCATAAAATAAAGATATATCGTCATTCATTCAGTATTAACCAATTCCATTTGGTACAGGCAAGTCAGATTCAATAGACACACATTTGATTACATTATTAACAAAACGTATAGTTACTTTTCCACATTCATTGCGTTTAAATGGACTCCGCACTGAGACGTATGGGTGATTCTTCAATTAGGGACACTTTTTTTGTACTACTTTTAAGTAGGCCTAGTACTTTTATAACCTAATTTATTAGAAATACAAGAAAATGCTTGTTTCTGAGTCGTGAAATCAGAATAAAGTCTAATATAAATCTATTCTAAGATCATGGTGTCATATAGCTATTCTACAGTCATAGATTTATACACTAGATATCGAATACGGGCCCTGAGCATGCGTCAATAGCGCTGCCATATCTGTACAGTGCTCCCAGGACTAAAGTCATGACCACACTAGTCAAGACTAATCCAATGTGAAGATGCTGGACTTTAGCGATGTGTACGGGTGTAGTAACAAGCAAACAAAGAAAGCAAAGCATAAAGGCTGTACATTTCATGAGTAAGATTTAGCTTTTTACGATTTTGTATGCTACGAACTTTTGTGCTAAACACTTAATTCTAACGGAGGGAGTGATTCGTTTGTGAATGAATCTTCGTCGTGAGCGACGCGTTCACTTAGCCACAGCATCTTGTTGTCATATTTCATTTACATTGTTTGCTTATTTTATTTAACAAAACTATAGCATAAGATTAACATTTAGTGTTGGTGCTACTTTGCTTTATGGCGAATGCAGTAGGTGAATTTATTATCATAACGTTACTTGTTGAGCACAATAGTTCATGACATACAAAAACCGAAATCTTACCTATGAAATGCTCTGTCTTAGTGCTTTGTTTGCTTTCAAGTCCAGCATCTTCATATTGGCTTTAGTCTTAACCAGTGCGGTTGATTGACGTTTGTCCTAGGAGCACTGTACCAATGTGGCGGCGCTATTGACGCATGATCAGGGTCCGTATGCCATATCTAGTGTATATATCTCTGCCAGTAGACAACAACAGCGTAGGCGACATCTATTGTAAATATCTATATTCTAAGGTGTTGAAGTCATAGCCATCAAAGCCAAGTATAAACATTTTCTTAAAAAAAGTTAACCAATTACAAAAATGATCATTATTGTTTATAAAAACTGGCAGTTTTCACACATAAGCAGCAAATTAATAATTTTTTTTTAAAGTTCTTTGTAAAATTTCCCTGATTTAAACACATTCTTATAAAGGTATTGTACAAGAGAAGATAAAAACTTGATTTTAGCACTCTTAAAATGAGGACAAAGCAATTAAACATACATTACTTTAAACCTAAGATATGATTTTTGGTTTATTTATGAACTTTTTTTCTATTTAAAATCACCCTAATTGAAAAATCACCCGTATATATTTAACAAAATACATATGATCAACACAGCATTATCTTCAGTTTGTTCACATCAACAGCGACACATATTTAGTTGTTTCACTTTGCCACGAAACGTAAGATATTGCGAATACTAACGTATTATGATGATTATATGTTAACACTGATAACGAACGCAGACTTACGAGCACAATATTTGCAGTGTGGATGCTTCATCATTTTAGTCCCTGACCTTATCCTTCGTGCTGTAGACAAATGCAACACGTGAATCGGAGTTTGGCACCTTTCTACTAAAAAAAAGCGCCCTGATTTACTGATTTTATATGCTGGCTTGTCCTTAACATGTAGGGTACAACGGATCTAAAAGCCTCTCCAGGGTAAGTGATTTTGTTAGTCCCGGAATACTAAGTAATTGCAGCCAAAACTACCACAGTACTTTACTAAACACCTGTTTGTGCAATTCTGAAGTGTGATTTATGAGGTATGCAATGACAAATGACTGATTTATGTTGCAAACAGAAATAGATGAGTTTTGCTAATGGTGTTTTTATCTATAGTACCTTGAATAAGAGTAACCTAACTAAAACAACACTGTTAGTTTCATAATAGATGAAGATGCAGGCTACGTGCAAATCAACTAACTGATTCTTATTATATCTGACTGCACTTGCATTGTTACTCTAAAACTGAGTAAATAATACACTGAAATAGCTACAAGTTTGCTGAAATCGATATTATACTACCGTTCAAATGAGTGGGATCTGTAGGAAGTTTGTAAAGCTCAAAAATACAATCAAAACAGTAATATTGTAATGTTATTTCAGCTGCTTTCTTTGTGATTTTATATTAAATGTGATTTATTCATGTGTTCCAAAGCTAAATTTACAGCATCATCAGTCCAGAGTTACATGATGCTTCAGAAATCATTCTGATATGCTGTTTGTTTGCTCATATTATTATTACTTTCCTTCTTATCCTATTAGTTTGCTCTCAGTTCATAATGAGGGTCACTATTACTATTGCTAAAACAGTTTTGTCCACTCAATTTATTGATTAATTTATTGATTTTATGTGGAATTTGTGTTTTATGTTTTACTTCTTAGGATCACTTAGCCCCCCTTGGAATTTTTTTTTTTTTATATTTCCCAATTTATGTTTAACAGAGCAAGGAGATTTTCACAGTATGTCTGATAATATTTTTTCTTCTAGAGAAAGTCTTATTTGTTTTATTTTGACTAGAATAAAAGCAGTTTTAAATTTTTTAAAAACATTTAAAGGTCAAAATTATTAGCATCTTTAAGCTATAATTTTTTAATAGTCTACAGAACAAACCATCATTATACAATAACTTGCCTAATTTCACTAACCTGCCTAGTTAACCTAATTAACCTAGTTAAGCCTTTAAATGTCACTTTAAGCTGAATACTAGTGTCTTAAAGAGTAAGATCTAGTAAAATATTATTTACTGTCACATGGCAAAGATAAAATAAATCAGTCATTGATAATGAGATATTAAAACTATTATGTTTAGAAATGTGTTGAAAAAATCTCTCCATTAAACAGAAATTGGGAAAATAATAAACAGGGGCTAATAATTCAGGTGGGCTAATAATTCTGACCAACTGTGTGTATATATATATATATTAGGGCTACTATAATATATATATTAGGGGTATCTGCAATAGTCACATTGCAAGATATGCAATGTTGAGTCAAAATATATCTGACCAGGACACAGTTGATTTGTGTTTTTAATGCCTGTGATTTTTACTTTATCTAAGAATTTTTTGGTATTTGGACTAGAAACGGGCCAAAGCAAAGGAAGAAAAGCATTATTTGCATTGTGATAATTCCATTTTTGTACCTAATTACTGTTAGAGTCCCCAGAAAACTGCCAAATAGAGCTATTTAATATTTAATATCCATATATTATATCCATATGATATGATATATCCATATTATATATATATCAGATTTTTCTAATATTGTGCAGCCCTAATATATATATATATATATATATATATATATATATATATATATATATATATATATATATATATATATATATATATGTTTGATCATGTTCTTAATGAATAAAAAATGAATGATACTTTTAAATGGTAATATATAATGGCTTACTGAAAAACGTTAATCAAATTCTATTCAAATCAGCATATTAGAATGTTATTTCACAATATTACTGATTTAGTGTATATGAGATCATAAATTATCAGATTTAATTATCAGAGACATAATTATCAGAGATCAGATTATCTTCTGTAAAAAAACTTGAATAATCATAGCAGTCCCAAACTTTTCAACTGTAGTAGAGATACTTAAATGTTACTCTAAAAGCTCTTGCCATATCAAAAGTATTTGCATATACGATGACATTCTTCCCTCTAGCTGCCTTGTTTATGTTGTTTTTCATTTAAAATAAGCTACTTCTTGCATTTACTTTTATACAAATGATATTTCTCCTTCTACGTTCCATAAAAAATATTGTATTTTGCGACCTGAACAATAAAATCACACTGTCCTCCGCTGTGGAGGACTTTTAGCCCCGCTGTACCCTAATATCGCAGCACCTTGCGTTTGCAGAGGTGCCATCATCGTAGTGATTATTGTACGACTGTCTGGCACTACACGATTTACACGTCTGTGAAAATCTTTTTAATATTCACGCAGTTTTGATTGTTCTGGTTGGAGTAGTTTGGCTGTTTGAAAGCACTATTTATTCCTTCCTCTATGACCATATATTCCGATTTGCTGAGGGAGGACGTGCTCTGTGTCCGTTTCAGATCTTCTGTGGAGTTGAGATGCTGACAGCTGCCAACATGCAGGTATTGTGCGTGCTCTTCCCCATCGGTCTCCCGGTGGTAAAAGTAATTGAAATTGGACACAATGACAGGTACGGGCAGCGCAATGGTCAATACACCGGCGATGGCGCACAAAGAGCCAACAATCTTCCCTCCGATGGTTACTGGATGCATGTCTCCATAGCCCACTGTAGTCATGGTTACCACAGCCCACCAAAAAGCATCAGGGATGCTGCTGAAGCTGGATGTAGGGTCATCTGCCTCAGCAAAGTAGACGGCGCTGGAAAACAAGATGACCCCAATGAAGAGGAAGAAGATGAGGAGTCCCAGTTCCCTCATGCTGGCTTTCAGAGTCTGGCCAAGGATCTGCAGGCCTTTGGAGTGACGTGAGAGCTTGAAGATGCGAAAGACCCTCACCAGACGGATCACTCGGAGGATGGCCAGCGACATGGCTTGTTGACCATTGCCTTGTCTTTCAGCCAGCTCCGTCCCCAGAGTGATGAAATAGGGAATAATAGCCACAATGTCAATAATATTCATGATGTTTTTGGAAAAAGTAGCCTTGCTGGGGCACGCAAAGAAGCGCACGAGCAGTTCAAACGAGAACCAGATGATGCAAAGGGTCTCGATTACAAAGAAAGGGTCTGTGAAAGTGCTGGACACGAAAGGGCCAGTGACGTTTGCGATAGGAGACACAGTGGTCGGGTCCTTGTCGTCCCTAAACTCGGGCAGCGTCTCCAAACAGAAAATCACAATGGAAATCAAAATGACCAGAACGGACACAATCGCGATGCCCCTCGCAGGACCGGAGCTCTCGGGGTACTCAAACAAAAGCCAAACCTGTCTCTGAAATTCGTGGTCTGGAAGAGGTCGCTCTTCTTCCTTGATGAAGCCCTCGTCCTCGCGAAATTTCTCCATGGCTTCCTCTCCAAGTTGGTAGAAGCGGATTTCCTCCGAGAAGATGTCAATGGGCACGTTTACGGGTCTGCGAATACGCCCCCCGGACTGATAGTAGTAGAGAATGGCATCGAAGCTCGGTCGGTTCCTGTCAAAGAAATACTCGTTTCTCAGCGGGTCAAAGTAGCGCATCCTTTTCTTCGGGTCCCCGAGCAACGTGTCCGGGAACTGGTTGAAAGTTTTGAGCTGGGTCTCGAAGCGCAGCCCGGAGATGTTGATGACCACCCGCTCGCAGCACTCGTGGTCGGGCTCGTAGCGATCCAGCGACAGGTGACTGGGCAGCGCCGCCGTTTCCTCCAGCATGTTATCGCAGGCGACCACCGTCATGATGTCCTTCTCGGTCTCCGCGTACCCGTGGTTGTCGGCGTTGTTACCCCGGTGGCTGGCTGAGGGTGAGTCGATGAGGTTGTAGTGGTCATCCATACAGGTGAGGAGACGGAGCGGCAGAGGGCGACCCGCCTCCCCTACCTAACATCGGGTGAACTGACGGGCTTCTCTGTCGTGCGTTCTCTTTTCGCTTCTTAACACACTGTCGCCGCCCCACCGAGCTTTATAAACACATGTCTACTCCCGCCCACGGCGAGCATATGCCTGACACATTTCCAGCACTCGCCCAATCGGAGCGCAACTAGACAGGAGCATCGATCCTCGGAGAGCGCGCCTGTGTTTTGCCTCGCGCGCACGACGCGAATCATTCACAAAGTACAAAACACGACTCGAGATCTGCAACAATAGCAAAGGCGCGCTCTCACACACAGTGTGTGAAGTAGACGAAGACCTTTGAAAACAACATCTGCTCTTTATCTACAGGTGCTTTCCATGCAACCCATATTGGATTTTTACACCTGTCGCATTTGCAAACTTGCAAGTCTTGATAATTAGATTGCAAAATAATAATGTCCCCTGTCGACACTGAAGGGAAAGCAAAGTGTTGCTATGGCTACCTCATTACGCCAACGTCATGTGATGATTTATATATTAAGACTGCAAGCATTAAGACCCATTCCATGGTGACATGCAATAATAAGCTGAGGAACATATTTCCACACATCAAGAATGTCACTTGTGCTACCTATTTTAACATATAGTATAAAAGTTTATAACAAATACTATGATGTCGTTTCGAATGTGTTTAAACGGCTCACTTTTGTCATTCTCTTAAAAAGAGCATAACGTAAAATAACACTTCCCGGTTTTAATACACTGGAATGATTGCTATTTAACGCATGAATGATTTTCTCCGGGCTTTGCCTGAGTGGAGCGTTGATTGGCTGCACGTTCCTGGGAAGCCGCGGAGCTCTCCAAGGTGCTGAAGCGGTGCACGCGCTTTCAAGAGCGCGCGACAGAGGAAAACACGAAGAGATTGACCTTGTAGTCGTTTGTACAGCGCTCTTTCGTCATTTTCGGAGTATCTGCAAATCAAAGATGCACTCGTAAAATAGGGGAACCAGGTAAACCCAACATGTGACGCCTTGGGGGAACCATTTGGTTACCTTAAAATATCTTTAGAAGTGCTATAGCATAGATTTCTTTACCATAGATCTCTTTACCATAGAACTATAGATTTTAAGGGATAATTCACCCCCCCCCCCCCCCCCCAAAAAAAAAAAAACAAACAAAAAAAAACAACAACAACTCACTACCAGGGCCGCTGCTGGCCAAAAGGGTGGCCTAAGCAAACAATTTACTGATGTGCCCCCAACACAACAACAAAAACACACAAACAAATGTACACACACACGAACATATATATATATATATATATATATATATATATATATATATATATATATATATATATATATATATATATATATATATACATACATACACACACTCAAAATGATATTTAAACATTCAAATATTTACATTACAAAAACACAGACATGTGTTCTGCATAAGCATTCCTAAATTAAAACATTTACAAAAGGTAAGTTATAAAACCCTCTCTGTACCTGTAGAGATGGACAGTCCTCAGTGCTGCGTCCCTTGTCTGTGCCTGAGCTGCTGGTGTCTCTGGTGCAGTGCTGGATCATGCTACCTTACCTTTTGTGACAAATTTCAGCATTGAACCTCCATGTACAATGCAGTAGAAATTAGTTGTTTAATATAAAACTCGTGACATACCCTGAAGACAATGGGATAATCACGCACTCTTTATAATGTTTACAAACTACAACTAAAATGTGAATTTAACTTGCACTATAATCTATGTTGACAAAAGCTGAGCTTTTCTGTCAGTATACATCAAAGTCATTTGCCTTTTTTAAGAATGAATGAGTGTACTTGATACAAAAACTTTTAGTTAACATTCAGAAAAAAATAATCATTAAAGAGTCCATCCAATAAAATGGTTTATGGCCTGGGGCTTAGTTATTTCCCTCATTTTATATTACTCGTGTTTCAGAAATTTCCGAATATCAGTCAGTTTTGTTATTTTATTTAGTAATGTACAAAAAAATGAAAAACTGTCCAGTTAAAAACACCAATCCACCAATGTAAAGACTAAAGAAATACATCGATACAGCGAAATTAACTTGGCAGCTCTCAGAGAGAAAAGCTGCATTAAGAAATGCCACAGCCATGCCACCCGGCAGACCAAGACCGGTTACTCACTAAAGCCAGGCAGGGCTGAGTCTGGTCAGTAACTATGGGAGGCCACATGGGAAAACTAGGTTGCTGTTGGAAGTGGTGTTAGCCAGCAGGAGGCGCTCAACCTGCAGTCTGTGTGGGTCCTAATGCCCCAGTAAAAAGGGAAGGGGAGACTATACTGTGTGTGCGCGCCGTCTTTCGGATGAGACGTTAAACCGAGGTCCTGACCATGGCACTTCTCGTAACAGTAGGGGTGTAATCCCGGTGTCCTGGCCAAATTCCTTTTCGGCCCTTAACCATCATGGTCTCCCAGTCATCCCCATTTACTGAATTGGCTCTATCACTGTCTCTCCTCTCCACCTATAGCTGGTGTGTAGTGTGTTGTCTTGTGGCTGCCGTCGCATCATCCAAGTGGATGCTGCACACTGGTGGTGGTGTGGAGAGACCATCCCTCATGATTGTGAAGCGCTTTGGGTGTATGGCCATACATGATAAAAGCGCTATATAAATACACATTACATTACAAGAAATGTACCGAAATGGACAAAACAATAAACAAAGATAACTGCACTGAATTATAATAAATAATACATACAGTGAAATAAATGTGCAGTACATGTAGCTGCACAAACATAGTTGTGAAGAAGTTAAACATTAGCCTCACTATTTTACTTGAACAACCAAAAATGTAATGTTTTCCAGATTCATGGACATAGGTTACCTAAAAGTGATGCACGAGATACATCTTTTTCATACTTTTGTCCTCTTCTCAGCTCCAGACTACTGTTGTCTTTTCTCAGGCACAGAGCTGCAACTTGCATCAATTATAATTATATGCTGCTAGCAGCGGCAAACATAAGTGGGCCAGGGGACGGAAAAAAAAATTACATCACGTTTTTTGCATTCCCCATAAAATGCTTCTTTAAAATTTAAATGTACTTATTAATATAATATTAGTATATTTTTATTTACACAGTTTTTGTTAATATTACTAAATAAATATGAATCATTTTTTTGAGCAACCAAGATGGTGCCCCCTCCGGAGTTGGTGCCCTACGCAACCTGTGTACTCTGCGCATAGGGAGTGGTGGTACTGCTCACCCTCAAGGGGTTTCAAACCATTCTGAGTTTCTGTCTTCTGTTGAACACAAAGGAAGACTTCGAATAAAGCTGAAAACCATTGGCTTCCAGTAGGAAAAACAAAAACTATGGCAGTCAATGGTTTCAGCTTCAAAACTTCTTCCTAAGAACATTTATTAACATTTCTTTTTAGGAGTGTTGGGTTATCTAATAACAACAGCACCCCTCTCACACACATACCAATTATTTCTTCGTGCATTTGAAACATGCTGAAAGTATTCATAGCGCTTCACTTTTTCCACATTTTTTTATGTTACAGCCTTATTTCAAAAAGGATTAAATTCATTTATTTTTACACAAAACCCCATAATGACAATGTGAAAAAAGATTTTTTTTAACTGTTTTTAAAAATTTATTAAAATAAAAAAGCTGAAAAATCACATGTACAGAAGTATTCACAGCCTTTGCCGTGAAGTCCTAAATTGAGCTCAGGTGCATTCTGTTTCCACTGATCATTCTTGAGATGTTTCAGCAGCTTAATTGGAGTGTTTACCTGTGGTAAATTCAGTTGATTGGACGTGATTTGAAAAGGCATACACCTGTCTATATGAGGTCCCAGGATTGACAGTGCATGCCATAGCACAAACCAAGCATGAAGACAAAGGAATTGTCTGTAGACCTCCGAGACAGGATTGTCATGAGGCACAAGGCTGGGGAAGGTCACAGAAAATTTTCTGCTGCTCTGAAAGTTCCATTGAGCACAGTGGCCTCCATCATCCGTATTAGAAAGATGTTTGGGACCATCAGGACTCTTCCTAGAGCTGTCCGGCCATATAAGCTGAGTGATCGGGGAGAAGAGCCTTAGTCAGCGAGGTGATCAATAACCCGATGTCTGAGCTCCTGCATTCTTCTGTGGAAAGAGGAAAACCTTACAGAAGGACAACCATCTGTGCAGCAATCCACCAATCAGGCCTGTATGGTAGAGTGGCCAGACGGAAGCCACTCCCTGCCTGGAATTTGCCAAAAGGCATCTGAAGGACTCTCAGACCATAAGAAACAAAATTCTCTGGTTTGATGAGACTAAAATTAAACTTTTTGGAGTGAATGCCAGGTGTTACGTTTGGAGAAAACCAGGCACCGCTCATCACCAGGCTAATACCATCCCTACAGTGAAGCATGGTGGTGGCAGCATCATGCTGTGGGGATGTTTTTCAGCAGCAGGAACTGGAAAACTAGTCAGGATAGAGGGAAAGATGAATGCACCATTGTATAGAGACATCCTGAATGAAAACCTGCTTCAGAATGCTTATGACCTCAGACTGGGGCGACGGTTCATCCTCCAGCAGGACAATGACCCAAAGCACACTGCCAAAATATCAATGAAGTGGTTTCACAACAACTCGGTGAATGTCCTTGAGTGGCATAACCAGAGCCCAGACTTAAATCCTCCTGAACATCTCTGGAGAGATCTGAAAATGGCTGTACACTGTCGCTTTCCATCCAACCTGATAGAGCTTGAGAGGTACTGCAAAGAGGAATAGGCAAAAATTCCCAAAGACAGGTGTGCCAAGCTTGTGGCATCATATTCAAAAAGACTTGAGGCTGTGATTGCTGCCAAAGGTGCATCAACAAAGTATTGAGCAAAGGCTGTGAATGCTGATGTACATGTGATTTTTCAGGTTTTTTATTGTTAATAAATTTGCAACAATTTCAAAAATCTTTTTTCACATTGTCATTATGGGCTATTGTGTGTAGAATTTTGAAGAAATAAATGAATTTAATCCAATTTGGAATAAGGCTGTAACCTAAAAAAATGGGAAAAAGTGAAGCGCTATGAATACTTTCCAGATGCATTGTAAAAGACATTTTGCAGCATTTTTTGGAGAGAAGGGAATCATGAATGCTGAAGGTTCTGTTTTTGAAGTACATTCATTGTAAAATCTAGACTTTCTCAGCAAACATTCTCCATTTCTGTGTATTCTTGCAGTGTTCAATAGAACAATCTTCAGCACTGAGCAATAAAAGCACATTTATTCAGTTATGAAAAAATCTTTTCACAAGGACACGGATAAATCCTTCAAACGGTACTAAAATTGCTTTTTCTTTCCAGATTTGAGAAGACTGATGCTGTTAGCCTTGATGTGTCCCTTGCACTCAATCTTATCTTCAATAACGGAGCACTTTGACAGAAGCTGGTGAGTAGCGCAGAGACTCTCTTCATATTCAGCCTCCACTATCGTCATCAGAAAGCTGTTAAGATGGCAGCTCTCCTACACCAATAACTTCCCAATCCCACCCTCTCCCCTTCATTTCATTCATTTTTATTTTATTTTTTAGATTGATTAGACAGGGACAGTGCACATTAATAAATCAGAAATATACAATATGACTAAATTAGCCAACTTGACCATTGTCTACTTAAAAATATAAAACTATTTATGGATAGAACCATCCATTCCCCCAACTTTACCAGGTTATCATGCTTTAGAGATATTGCCTTGCTGAAGGTACAAATGGTACAAAAGACATTAATACTATTTAAAGTTGGACCAAAATTACTGCAATGTTGTTGGACAAACAAACGCTGATGATCATAAAGTGCTAAGCTTAAGTAAGTACAACCCATTTTGAAAATGAATATTTTTATCCATTTCTCAGTGAATTTAGATAATATATTTAGGTGCATTTGAACTGATTAATTAAACAGATATATTTAATAAAATAGCCACAGAACATTTGTAGAAATATAAATAAAATACATTTAAATTTAAGTGAAATATTGCAAAAAAATTACAAACTGCAAAATTTTATGTTTTTTTTTCTCTTGAATTTTTTTCTATAACATAAATTTGAGGGTTCTAGTTTTTGGATCGTTATCGTAAGTTATTTTGTCAGTTGGCTTCAGTACTGACTAATCTAATGTATATGCACAAATATATATATATATATATATATATATATATATATATATATATATATATATATATATATATATATATATATATATATATATATATATATATATATATATATATATATATATATATATATATATTTGTTTTTCCATAGTCTATAGACCAAACCATCAGTATGCAATAACTTGCCTAATTACCCTAACCTGCCTTGTTAACCAAATTTACCTAGTTAAGCCTTTAAATTTCACTTTAAGCTGTATAGGAGTGTCTTGAAAAAATATCTATTCAAATATTATTTACTGTCATCATGGCAAAGATAAAATAAATCAGGTATTAGAAATGAGTTATTAAAACTATTATGTTTAGAAATGTGTTGAAAAAAATCTGCTCTTCATTAAACATTGAAGAAATTGGGGAAAAAATATACAGGGGGGCTAATAATTCAGGGGGGCTAATAATTCTGACTTTAACGGTATATATATATATATATATATATATATATATATATATATATACACACTATAATGGGTAGCACGGTGGCACAGTGGGAAGCACAATCGCCTCACAGCAAGAAGGTTGCTGGTTCGACTGGGTCAGTTGGCATTTCTGTGTTGAGTTTGCATGTTCTCCCACAAGTGCAAAAACATGTGGTGTAGGTGAATTGGGTAAGCTAAATTGTCCGTAGTGTATGTGTGTAAAAGGATGTTTCCCAGTGATGGGTTGCAGCTGAAAGGGCATCTGCTGCGTAAAGCATACGCTAGATAAGTTGGCGGTTCATTCCGCTGTGGCAACCCTAGACTAATAAAGGGACTACGCTGAAAATGAATGAATGAATGTATGAATTAACTAATTTATTAATATATAATACATTATACTATGTATTATTTAAGATAATTAAATAAATAAAATTCTACCATAGATTTTTTGTTGTTTTATGTATGTTTTTCCTTTTTGTTTGTTATTGTTATGTTTATGTCTGAAACGGAATGTAATTTGAATAAAATATTGATCATTAAAAAAATCTAAAACTATTAATCTCTACACAATAAATACGTATTATAAAATACACACAGTGGAAGAATTTTTTTTCTTTTTTAAATATTTCCTAAATGATGTTTAACAGAGCAAGGAAATTTTCAAAGTGTGTCTGATAATATTTTTTCTTCTGGAGAAAGTCTTATTTGTTTTATTTCAGCTAGTATAAAAGCAGTTTTTATTTTTTTAGAAATCATTTTAAGGCTAAAATTATTAGCATCTTTAAGCAAATTTTTTTTCAATAGTTTACAAAACAAACAAACCATCGTTACAATCCAACTCGCTCTTTAAGATCTCAAAACTCAGGACTTCTGGTAGTACCTAGAATAGCAAAGTCGAGTAAAGGAGGTCGAGCCTTCGCATTTATAGCTCCTAAACTCTGGAATAGCCTTCCTGATAACGTCCGAGGCTCAGACACACTCTCCCAATTCAAAACTAGATTAAAGACCTATCTGTTCAGTAAAGCATACACTTAGTGCACCACTTAGGGGGCTTCCACACAGGTTATGCATCTTGCTGATATACACTGTGAACATCAGCTACGCTAATTATTTTCTTTATTCTCCATTTCCACCTGGGGATACTCTTCCCGAGGCCCTCAGACTATGCAGAGTCACTGATTCGATCCAAGACCAACGACGAGATAATCCCAAGGTTTCCATATCCTGGACCTGGCCGAATCCTGAACAACTACTGCGATGGTCATGGAAGAGTGGAGAACATGAGACTGTTTCCTATGACGCTCCAGAGACAGACGAGTCTTCGCTGAGGCCAGCTTCCAGCCTCCGCCACTGAGACTGCAGCTCTGCACAAACGTTTGGCCAGCGGAGAAATTAAAATGGTCGTGCCCAACTGAGCCTGGTTTCTCTCAAGGTTTTTTTTCTTCACTTCCGCCTTTAGTGAAGTTTTTTTTCCCTCTCCGCTGTCGCCACTGGCTTGCATGGTTCAGGATCTGTAGAGCTGCGCATCGTTGGATTTGCTCTTCAATATTTGGACTCTCAGTAGTGATTATTAAACCACACTGAACTGAGCTAAACTGAACTGAACTTAAACACTACAAACTGAACTACACTGTTCCTATTTACTGTGACCTTTTATGTGAAGCTGCTTTGACACAATCTACATTGTATAAGCGCTATACAAATAAAGGTGAATTGAATTGAATTGAATTGAATTGAATCGTTATACAATAACTTGCCTAATTACCCTAACCTGCCTAGTTAACCTAATTAACCTAGTTAAGCCTTTAAATGTCACTTTAAGCTGTATAGAAGTGTCTTGAAAAATATCTAGTCAAATATTTCTTACTGTACTCATGACAAAGATAAAATAAATCAGTTATTAGAAATGAGTTATTAAAACTATTATGTTTAGAAATGTGTTGGAAGAAATCTTCTCTCCGTTAAACAGAAATTGGGGAAAATAATAAACAGAGGGGCTAATAATTCATGGGGGCTAATAATTCTGACTTCAACTGTATGAAATTCAATGCATTTCTAAAAAAAAACTAATAATATTTTAGTTTTTTTGGTAGATTGTAGTTTTTTAAGAAATACAGCAATTTTTTGTATTTTAAATAATACTATACCTTATACTATAAATTATTACAATTATAATATAAAACCACAGAACACACACTCATCTAAATAAATAGATATTCAACTGTCTGTCAAAATGACAAAAAAATATCAACATGCAGGCAAGGACAACATAAGGACACATAAAAATAGCATTAATCATTCGATCCCAATGCAAACCTATTCAAATCACCATTCAAGCACAAACAGGGCCCTCAAATCAAGAGTCCGTAATCATGTTTGTGTATGTGCGTCCTGTCCTCATTCCTGAGCTCATGTTAAGCAATTCCCTCTTTGTGATAATGGCATGGCTTCTCGGCTGTGATATGTTGCTGATGTCTGTGGTGATTGCACAAGCGAGGATTGGCCAGTCACAGATTAAACAGGTTATTTGCACAGCAGCAGCCATCAGGGGAGCACAGGGCCCATTCATCTTTGTCAAAAGAAGAGCTCGGGCTAATTAAATATTCATGAGCAGTTTTGGTCATGCCCTCCGTATGAGTCTGCAAATAGTAATGCATTATTAACAAGAGTGAAACCGTTCACATTAAGCGTATAGCAGAAAAAAATACAGCAAGCACAAACGTGTGGGAAATAAAATACAGATAATGTATACATCGACTGGGTTTGTCTAGACAGCCAGGCAAATATTAGCTGGGAGATTGTAAGGCGTCTGTGGCACTAATTTGCTGGTTGCTGGTGAGCGAAAGCTGAAATCGATAGGTTTGGGGTCACTGATCTGGAAGCTGCCGCTAGTGAATGTAAAAAAGCTGGAGATCATTACATGTTCACATTGGTCAAGGTCAGCGCAGTATAACACATATTTTCTGGGCTGTCAGTGGGCAGAGACGCGTTTAATAACAAGACAATTGCAACTGATATGTGTGGATATCTGAGTTTTTAGGAGGTTCTACTACTAAAGTTATTTTTTAAACTATACAGTACACACTCACTGGCCACTTTAATAGGTACACCTTACTAATTCCGGGTTTGACCCCTTTTTGCCTTCAGAACTCCCCTAATCCTTCATGGCAAAGATTCAACAAGGTACTGGAAATATACTTTAGAGATTTTGATCTATATTGACATGATAGCATCACGCAGTTGCTGCAGATTTGTCAGCTGCACATCCATGATTTGAATCTCCCGCTCCACCACATCCCAAAGGTGCTCTATTGGATTGGGATCTGGTGACTGTGGAGGCCATTTGAGTACAGTGAACTCATTGTCATGTTCAAGAAACCAGTCTGAGATGATTCACGCTTTATGATGTGGCGCATTATCTTGCTGGAAGTAACCATCAGAAGATGTGGAGACTGTGGTCATAAAGGGATGGAGATAGTCAACAACATTACTCACGTAGACTGTGGCGTTGATACAATGCTCAATTAGTACTAATTGGCCCAGAGTGTGCCAAGAAAATATCCCCCACACCATTACACACCAGCCTGAACCATTGATACAAGACAGGATGGATCCAAGCTTTCATGTTGATGCCAAATTCTGATCCTACTGTACCATCCGAATGTCACAGCTGAAATAGAGACTCAGACCAGGCAATGTTTTCCAATCTTCTATTGTCTGATTTTGGTGAGCCTGTGCGAATTGTAGCCTCAGTTTCCTGTTCTTAGGTGACAGGAGGGGCACCCGGTGTGGTCTTCTGCTACTGTAGCCTCAAGGTTGGACGTGTTGTGCATTCAGGGATGCTCTTCTGCATGCTCTTCCTCGGTTGTAACAAGTGGTTATTTGAGTTACTGTTGCCTTTTTATCAACTTGAACCAGTCTGGCCATTCTCCTCTGACCTCTGGCATCAACAAGACATTTGCGCCCACAGAACTGCCGCTTACTGGATATTTTCTCTTTGTTTACTAGATATTTTCTGACCACTCTCTGTAAACCCTAGAGATGGTTATGCGTGAAAATCACAGTAGATCAGCAGTTTCTGAAATACTCAGACCAGCCCGTCTGGCATCAACAACCATGCCATATTTAAAGTCACTTAAATCACCTTTCTTCTCCATTCTGATGGTCGGTTTGAACAGCAGCAGATCGTCTTGACCATTTCTACATGCCTAAATGCATTGAGTTGCTGCTATGGGATTGGCTGATTAGGAATTTGCGTCAACAAGCAGTTGGACAGGTGTACCTAATAAAGTGGCCAGTGAGTGTATGTTAATTAGCATCTCCACATTCATTTTTGGAGTGAAGAGTGAAAAGTAATATATAAAGGGGGCAACACCAAAGCTCCAAAAATATAAATTTAAAAACTTTTCACTTTTGTGAACAGAATTAAATTAAGAGTTTGATATTCATCCATTTCTTGAATGTTTAATTAGATGTGTTTGGCAATATTCTATTATTTTGTTTACTTTATTTAGGGTTTAGCGCTGTTAGAACACACTCTCCATGCCAGATAAATAAGATCTAGCCACGTATGCCAGATCCTGTCAGAAAATGTCTGTTTCTCTGGCTATCCAGACAACAAGCCAGCGGGTAGCTCAACACCCAAACTTGTTAACCAGTATTTAACTGAATAAACAATCTCTTATCAATATAGGAGTTGACTGAGAAAGCTAGAGAGGAGCAGAACAGGAGATGAAGTCATGATGATAAAGAAAGAGCAGAATTTGTTGAATAATCTTGCGTATGCGTATGATGTGTTATTATACCACAAACAACATCAATGGAAAATTACTGCTTCGCAACATTGTCCAGAGACAATACAGACCTTGAAATGGACACATTCTCTATCTCTTACTCATGAAAACAAGTGTCGCTTGAATCCACACAGTTAGAAGTTTATAACAGCATGGAAAAATGAAATAATAATGGAGCACTAATTATAGGAAAATAATATTATTAAAATTTAAAAACATAATAAAATGACAAATAATAATCAATTAATCAAATCATTAACTGATTATTAATAAAATGATCATATATAAGTGACTAATGGTTAAATGATTAAATATAGTTAAATGAAGAATAAATTAATATAAACAAATGAAAATAAAACACAGCACAAATGAATTAGTTGCTTTCTTGAAACAACACAGACATAGTTAGATTGTTCAGTGTATAGGATTTGTAAGTTGTGTTTAATTCATTCATTCATTCATTCATTCATTTTCTTTATTTATCAGGGGTCGCCACAGCGAAATGAACCGCCAACTTATCCAGAATATGCTTTACACAGCGGATGCCCTTCCAGCTGCAACACATCACTGGGAAACATCCATAGACACTCAATCACACACATACACTACGGCCAATTTAGCTTACCCAATTTACCTATACCACATCTTTGGACTGTGGGGGAAACTGGAGCACCCAGAGGAAACCCACGCGAACACGGGGAGAGAATAAACCAGGATAAATAAACCAGAAATACAGATGAATCTGTTAATTACATGAGTTTTTTTAGTGTGTTGGTATGTTGTAATCATCTAGTCTGGTGTTTGTTTCCACCTGGGGATACTCTTCCCGAGGCCCTCAGACTATGCAGAGTCACTGATTCAATCCATGACCAACGAGATGATCCCAAGGTTTCCATATCCTGGACCAGGCTGTATCCTGAGCAGCTACTGTGGTGTACCAGCTTCCAGCCTCTGCCGCTGAGACTGCAGCTCTGCACAAGACGTTTGGCCAGCGGAGAAATTAAAATGATCGTGCCCAACTGAGCCTGGTTTCTCTTAAGGTTTTTTTTTTCTTCACTTCCGCCATTTAGTGAAGGTTTTTTTCCCTCTCCGTTGTCACCACTGGCTTGCATGGTTCTGGATCTGTAGAGCTGCGCATCGTTGGATTTGCTCTTCAATATTTGGACTCTCAGTAGTGATTATTAAACCACACTGAACTGAGCTCAACTGAACTGAACTTAAACACTACAAACTGAATTACACTGTTCCTATTTACTGTGACCTTTTATGTGAAGCTGCTTTGACACAATCTACATTGTATAAGCGCTATACAAATAAAGCTGAATTGAATTGAATTCTAGTCAGGCTCTCTTTGTCTCAGATAATTGTCGTTTTTGTGATCAAATGGTCAAGGACAGAAGTTAGTTAAGTAATCTTTGTGGTGAACTAATGCAATAAGTAACAACGGTTCCCTTAAGCAAGTATGACATGCTCCGATAAAAGCAATTTATTTATGTATATTAGAGCTGTTATAATATGTATATGAGGGCTGTCAAGCATGATGTGGTGAGTAATCGAATTAAATGCATGTTAAATTTTGAGGATAAATGATCCTCTAAAAGGAAGTGTAAATACACCATTGTGTTAAATGAGAAAAGACCTAATTTGATATAGCTAAAAGAAATGCTGTGGATCTTTGTTTCATTTTCAAATATTTTCCAAATTATGTTTAACAGAGGAAGGAATTTTTCACAGTATGTCTGATAATATATTTTCTTCTGGAGAAAGTCTTATTTATTTTATTTGGGCTAGAATAAAAGCAGTTTTCAATTTTTTCAAAACCATTTTAAGGTCAATATTAATAGCCACCTTATGCAATATTTTTTCAATTGTCTACAGAACAAACCACTGTTATACAATAACTTGCCTAGCCTAACTTGTCTAATTAACCAAGTTAAGTCTTTAAATGTCACTTTAAGCTGAAAACTAGTATCTTGAAAATATCTAGTAAACTATTATGTACTGTCATCATGAAAAAGATAAAAGAAATCATTAATTAAAACGCTTATCACGCTTAGAAATGTGTCGAAACAAAAAAGACATTTTGTAGGGCTATTATATCTGATATCAACTACAAAAGTCTAATATAACTATAAAAGTCTAGTTAATATAAAGGTCTCATATAATTATTTATGTATTTGTCAGTTATTCTTTATAGAGATTGCCATGATTGTGTGTATATATAACAGAATATAGACACACACACAACTCTTCATCTTTTTCTATGGAATAAAGCCACATGTTTTGGCAGTATTATTGAGAGTCTTCTTTTCTTACCCCTGCTAATTAGGCAGTGCTACCAATCAGAACATCTGCTGCCATGGTAATCAGAAAACAAACACACGGCAATGACTTCCATGGGAGTAAATCTCTGACACCTCCTCAACCCTGCCAAGCGTTTCAGCCTCTGGGGGGAAATGACACACACACAGGTAATCTCACACATACAGCGTGTGACATGGATGTGCATTCACACAACCTCACTGTCGCCTTGAAAACACTGCACCAGCTCACACATAAACAGTAGACCCCTAATAGAAGTGAAAGAGCGTGCAAAATGAAGTGCTTTGTCTTTTTGTGATTGCACCCTTTGTTTGTTTCTGTTGTTCTGGTTAAATGAGAAAAGCAAAACAAATAGCAGGAAGTGATTTGCATAAGCATCTTTAATCAGTGGCCAGATCGTGATGCTTGTTGTCAAGTATCACAGTACTGTCTTTTTTTCTGTCAGATATACACAGTCTGAGTGGTTTTAAGTTCTATCCTGGCTCTCCCATGCTGGATGATGGTGTTGGATAGTGGCTTTTATTTAGAAACTTCTAGAAGTGCATAAATCTTTCGTCGAACTAACCTGTACGTCCATATTGGAGTTTGTAATTTAAAAATTAGAAATATTTTTTGTTACACAAACACATTGATCTGGTGTTGGATGGCTCAGTTTGACTACAGATTTATGTGCTTTTAGAAGCTTCAAAATAAAAGCCCCTATCCACCACCATTGCACAGCATGGAAGTTTTCAAATTTTAAATCACTCTGACTATGTTAGTCTGACAGGATGGCACGGTGGCTCAGTGAATAGCCCTGTCGCACAATTGGGCCAGTTGGCATGTCTGTGTGGAGTTTGCATGCTCTTCTTGTGCTGGCGTGGGTTTCTTCCAGGTGCTCTGGTTTCCCCCACAATCCAAAGACATGCGCTATAAGTGAATCGGATGAACTTTGGCCATAGTCTATGAGTGTGTGTGTGAATGTAAGAGAGTATGGGTGTTTCCCAAGACTTGGTTGCGGCTGGAAGGGCATCCGCTGTGTGGCGGATTGCATCCGGGTTAGTCGGTTACTCTAAGAAGGAGGCTAAAGGCCATGGCCTCTAGCGTCTGTCTCTAGAGCACCTTTTGAGGTCAGAGGATTGAGGTTTACCTGCACAGCACTTCGCTAACTGGCTTCCATTACACTCACCCCCTTAAACTTTACTCAGATCCCGGACAAGCCCCCACATGTAACCCACCGGTCCTACTGCACCCAACCCACTCTGAGTGGTATCGAACCGGAGTTTCTTTGTATGGCAGTTGGTTGCTCTAACAAGGAGGCTAAAGGCCATGGCCTCTAGTGTCTGTCGCTAGAGCACCTTTAGAGGTCAGAGGAGTGAGGTTTACCTGCACAGCAATTCGCTAGCTGGCCTTCCGTTACACTTATCCCCCTAAACCTCACTCCTATCCCGGACGAGCCCCCACATGGAAACCCACAGGTTCAACTGCTCCCGAACTGGCAATTCATTGCATGGGAGTCGGTTGCTCTACCAAGGAGGATAAGACCATGGCCTCTAGCGTCTGTCGCTAGACCTCCTTTAGAGGTCAGAGGAGTGAAGTTTACCTGCACAGCGCTTCGCTAGATGGCTTCTATTGTGCTCACTCCCTTAAACTTCATTCTGATCCCAGACGAGCCCCCACAAGCTACCCACCGTCCTACTGCACCCAACCCACTCTGAGCTGGGATCAAACCGGCAAATCTTTGTATGGCAGTCAGTTGCTGTAACAAGGAGTCTAAAGACAATTGCCTTTAGTGTCTGTCGCTAAAGCACCTTTAGAGGTCAGAGGAGTGAGGTGTACCTGCACAGCACTTCGCAAGCTGGTCTTCATCACACTCACCACCCTAAACCTCACAACCATCCCTGACAAGCCCCCACATGTAACCCACTGGTCCTACTGCATCCAATCAGGTCTAAGCTGGGATCGAACTGGCGATTCTTTGTATGGCAGTCGGTTGCTCTAACAAGGAGTCTAAAGCCCATGGCCTTTAGCGTCTGTCGCTAGAGCACCTTTAGAGGTCGGAGGAGTGAGGTTTACCTGCATAGCCCTTCGCTAACTGGCCGCAGTTACATAACCGTTGCTGACTTAATTTTGCACCATGATCTTAAGTTATATTGTTGCAGTTTTGGCTTTGGTACTGACTAATCTTTTGTGTATATACTGTACACAAATTGTATAGCATCCTACAGAAAGTATTCATTTAGAAGAGAGATCTGTAAGAGGGCTTATGTGCAACACAAGCTAATTAGATTGCATATATAATATATTTAAGGTGTATTTCTGCCTAGCATAAATGAGCGCATCTATATTTGGCTGCTGTTAGAGATGTTAAAAGGTGAAAGTCAGGGGAAGGGAAGCAGACTAGATTAGAGACTGTAATTCACCTCTTTATTTCTCTCCTCTTTAGCTCTGTCACTATAATGAATGGACTTTGGTTATGTCCTGACATGCCCTTGGGTGCATGCGACATTCGTGTTCCTCCTGACACTGGGCTCATCTATTCTTCCACAACATCAGTGAGAGTTTTTTACTGTTGCCAGAGGACATCGACTGTTTCAATCCATCAGCAGCAGATGAAGAGCGCTCGGCGTGGAGTTCACATCCGTCAGCACAGCCAACAAGCGGACCAGATACATCTGAACGTCCGGCATCAGGCACGTCAATGAGAATCACTCTGTGGTTAGTAGAATGAAAACAAACACAAGGATGACATTTCCTTTATTCTGTGGCTGGAATAAATATTCAATTGCTGCTATTTCGCAGAGAAAGAGAGATGCTTTGTAGTGACTCATGGTGACTGACGCTGACTTTCACTTCTAACAATAAAGCCGAGACTCAGTCGAGTATTATTTTGAATGCTGTGTGATAAACATGCCAATTAAGTGCTAATATATAGTTCTTTTTACAGATTTTCTTACAGCACCACCAAATGAAGACTTTCCATGCTGTTTGGCAAACAAAAGAATTTGTTTTAATGAATTATTCATGTGGTTGTAGGAGCAGATGATTTGATTTGAAGTGAAAGACACGGACATGATGAGGGATAAAAGTTTTCATGTTTTTGAAAGATTCCCATGTTCACCAAAGTTGCCCATATTTAAAGATTAAGTACAAGTTCCCACTATTAACTTCTGATTTATTGCCTGCTTGTTATAATTGTCTGTTTATTAATACTTATAAAGAATGACCTTATTTTACACCCCTAATCCTACCCAATACCTAAACCCAACTAATAACTTATTAATAAGCAGTTTTAATTAGTAGTTTATAGAGCTAAAAGTGATTCGAATGAATCTTGGTAATATCTCGGTTGTCATGGGGGGCATGCATGAAATGTTCATGAAATTGAAAGTGCCAAAGTGCAGTTAAAGTCGACAAATCAAAAATGAAACGCCCGAAATTACGTGAAAATCTGATAGAAATGTGAATAGCTTGATGTCGCTTCCCTTCCCTCTTTCGCCACTCGACACTCCCCCCTAAACACAGCTGGACTCACCCACTTTCCTGACTTTTTTCAAAATAGAGATGTGAAAACACCCTGCTGAGGGGTTTCATGCCCTTTAAGGCAGTTCTGAAGGCAAGAAGTGGGCCTAATAATAATAAGCAATATAAAGTTTATATGAAGCAAACTAGTTCCCTGGTGCAAAACACCTCAAGCATCTTAATCAGCGCATGCAGTGCTTCAAAACAACTGGATCACTGCACCCTCCCCCAATTCCTCCTATTGGAGCTGTCAAAGACAGGCAAGCCTAGACACACATGCAATCTGCTCCACAGACAGGGGGGAAAGGATGCCCTACCCATGTGTCCCATTTATCACACACATTGATGCACAAGCAGACAACTTTCCCTCCATGCATACAATGCAAACCTACAATATGCAACATTTTGCAATTGACATACATACTCCAGCATCCATTTGTGCACACAAAAAAGCCACATGCATGCTCCTGAATAATGCATGCACACATCTAACCCATAATCCACCCACACAGAAATTGAGAAGGGTTTTCCCCTGGTGCAGAATTAGAGCGCTCACGCTTCCCAGCCCCCTCTTCCCTTTTTACTCTCAATTCCTGCACCTCGGAGCTGGGAAACACTGGCAGCTGAGCGCCTCGTACTGCACTGCCAGACCACGTGCTTCTATTCATTATGTAGAACGAGATTACCCTGGACAATCTCGACAGGCTTTGAGCCATAACATAACATAAATACATGACCTGTGTTTATATGTGCATGTGCCAGGCTATTACCAATAAACAATTTCCTGCAGAACCTCCACCTGCAGCTCAACATCAATGCTGGGTTGCATAACATATAGGGACCGCCGTAAGCAGAACACATGAGCGCATACAACAATTACGGTTTATCGCAGTGAATTATGCAAAAAAAGCAGAGCGGGGTTTTTTCTTGAAGGAAGCTAAACGGCGAGCTGAGGGAATGTGATAAGAAAGGGCGTGTGTGAGGAAAAAAAGCATGAAATATTTCCATATGTAAAGCATGATCTGAAAATAGCACAAAAATAGATGGCACTAGGATGCCAAGTTGCCATGGTTGGTTTTTAGGGTCTACACTACTTGACAAAAGTCTTGTCGTTGATCCCAGTTGGAAGAGCAACAAAATATAGCTTGATTTCTAGTTAATCATTTGAAAAAGTGGCAGAGGGTAGATTTTTCAGATGATTCCTCTGTTTAACTGCATCCCAATCATCACAAATACTGCAGAAAACCTATTGGCCATATTGACATGATAGCATCACGCAGTTGCTGCAGATTTGTCGGCTGTACATCCATGATGTGAATCTCCTGTTCCACCACATCCCAGAGGTGCTCTATTGGATTGAGATCTGGTGACTGTGGAGGCCATTTGAGTACAGTGATCTCATTGTCACGTTCAAGAAACCAGTCTGAGATGAATCGCGCTTTATGACATGGTGTGTTATCCTGCTGGAAGTAGCCATTAGAAAATGGGAACACTGTGGTCATAAAGGAATGGTCATGGTCAGCAACAATACTCAGGTTGGCTGTGGTGTTGACACGATGCTCAGTTGGTACTAATGTGCCAAAAGTGTGCCAAGAAAATATCCCCCACACCATTACACTACCACCGGCCTGAACCATTGATACAAGGCAAGATGGATCCAAGCTTTCATGTTGTTGACACCAAATTCTGACCCTACCCTCTGAATGTCACAGCAGAAATCGAGAGTCATAAGACCAGGCAACATTTTTCTAATCTTCAATTTGTACAATTGTGGTGAGCCTGTGCGAATTGTAGCCTCAGTTTCCTGTTCTTAGCTGACAGAAGTGGCACCCGGTGTTGTCTTCTGCTGCTGTAGCCCATCCGCCTCAAGGTTTCAGTTTCTGAAATACTCAGACCAGCCTGTCTGGCACAAACAACCATGCCACATTCAAAGTCACTTAAATCACCTTTCTTCCCCATTCTGATGCTCGGTGTGAACTGCAGCACGTCGTCTTTACCATGTCTACATCGAGTACGTCTGCATCGAGTTGCTGCCATGTAATTGGCTGATTAGAAATTTGTTTTCACAAGCAATTCAACAGGTGTACCTAATAAAGTGGCCGGTGAGTGTATGCCGGAATAGTTGTCGGTTCATTCCGCTGTGGCAACCCCTGATAAATAAGGGACGAAATTATTTAATTCTGTTAATGTTTTGTAGGCAGTATTGCTAAGTGCCCACTCTCTATTTCATTCATTTTCTTTTCAGCTTAGTCTCTTTATTAATCTGGGGTCGCCACAGCGGAATCAACCGCCAACTTATCCAGCATATGTTTTACGCAGCAGATGCCTTTACAGCTGCAACCCATCACTGGGAAATATCCATACACACGTACACACGTCCATACACACGTACACTACGGATAATTTAACTTACCCAATTCACTTATAGCACATGTCTTTGGACTGTGGGGGAAACCGGAGCACCCAAATGAAACTCATGCAAACATGAGGAGAACATGCAAACTCCACACAGTAATGCCAACTGACCCAGCCGGGGCTCGAACCAGCGACCTCTTGCTGTGAGGCGATTGTGCTACCCACTGCGCCACCGTGCTGCCCCTCTCTTTTTATGTGGCTTGCATGTAGTTGCAAGGGAATTTTAAGTTAATAGAAATGCATAAACAGATAGAAGTGTTTATTTAGTATTTTTGCACCAGTAAACTTGCATTTCATTTAGATTGAAAGTAATTCCAGTCACAAACACATAATAATAATAATAATAATAATAATAATTATAATAATTATAATAATAATAATAATACATTTTATTTATCCTAAACAAAGGATTTATTTATCCTATCCTAAACAAAAACGTTTTTATCTGAGATTTAAAATTGGAAATAGAGTCCACCTGGGGAATGTGCAAAGGCACGGAGTTCCATAACTTTGGTGCTGTACAACTAAAAGCCCTGCCACCAAATGACTTCATCTTAAAGTTTGGAACAGATAACAGTTCAACAGAAGATGATCTCAGTGAGCGCAAAGGAGTGTACAAATGAAAAAGATCAGAAAGATAGTGAGGGGCCAAGTTATGAAGTGCTTTGTATGTTAAGATAAGAGGAGGATTTTGTATTGTATATGATAGTTAACAGGGAGCCAGTGCAGGTGAAAGATAATTATGTGATCAGAAGTACACAAGCAGGTAACTATTCTGAATAAATGTAGTCTATGAAGTTGCTTATTAGGGATGCCAGATAGGAGAGAGTTACAGTAATCAATCTGTGATGTAACTAAAGCATGAACAAGCACTTCAGTACTTTGTTGAGAAGTAATGAAGAGTAAAGTCTTGCAATGTTACGCAAATGACAAAACGCAGAGCGTGAGATATTACTAATATGAGAACCAAATGAGAGCATCCCATCCAGTATAACCCCAAGACTTTTCACGTGGGTTGAGAAATTGACTGGGGAGTTACCAATAAGTGAAGTTTATTTATAAACTAATTTCGAAAGGAACACATGCTTATGATTGCTTGCAGCTGGTCCCGCTTGACTGACTATGATTGACCAATCAGATGATTCCTAAGCCACTATAAATACCTTAAGTTTCATATCACACCCTTCTTTGTTTTGAAGAATCCCCCTTCCACCCCTACTCCTCCTCCTTTCCTAGATAGGTGGCACGGTGGCCCAGTGCTTAGCACTGTTGCCTCACAGCAAGAACGTCACTGGTTCTAGTTTTCACCAAGTCAGCCGACGTTTCTGTGTGGAGTTTACATATGCTCCACATGCTCACGTGGGTTTCCCCCGGGTTCCCCGGTTTCCTCCTACCATCCAAAAACATGCAACTTAAGTTAATTGACTAATCAAATCGGCACCATAGACATGCTCATAGTAGGTAGTTATCGCTTAAGAGCAATCACGATCTGTTCATTAGCTACTACAGCAGTGGAGTTCTTGATCTACCTGAGCTCAAACTCCCCTCTCGCCTTGCAAAGAGAGGGAGGCCCGGGCTCGAGGACCTTATGAGCTCAGGGCTCTCTCCTGGGACAGCATGCCAAACATGCTTTATAAACAATCATCAGCTTAGTGTGAACTCTTGTCCACCAAGGGTCTGTTTACGCATCGATTTCAACTTGAAATGGAAAAATTCCATTTACACCACAAAGGCATTTCGGGGGCCCAAAAAAGTATTTTTGCATCAATCAGTCTGTCTCTTCCGGTCCAAGTGGGTGGTTTGTGGTCACAAATAAACTGCTATATTATATGCAAAAACATGGTGTATACGTTTCTATAGCAAAACCCTGCACTAATGAATCGAGAGTGTTCACAGCTGGCGTGGGTTAGGTAACGTGTTCAAACTGGCAATTGCTGCGAGCTGTGTGAAATGTTATCAGAATCGACTTTCTCTATAAAGAAACTGATTGCAAAGGAGTACATCGGGACTCCTGCTGGCTCCCGTTCCTGAACTAAAGCACTTAAAAACCTATCTCTAATCAGTCTTCGGGTTTCTGCTAATATAATGACGCACTCGAGACATGTTGTGCAACTTGGATTGAGCAGCATAGCTTTGTGAACTGTACCGAATAACAGAGATTCTGTTGCATAATTCAGAACAGATGTGCGTATATCGTATTGATCAAATGTCTCTTCTCATCTTCTGTAGAGGTCTTTGCGTTTGTATGTGTATGTGTATGTGAATTTCAATGTGATGATAAGCTATTTAAACATTCTGTCATCTCTGGCTCATGGTGAAATAGACTTATCTGATTTCTTTTTTTTTAGTTTTTCAGATTACACTGAAGTCAATGAGCTCATAATGGCAGGGAAAGGAACCAAACTGGATTTGAAAGGAAGGTAAGAATTAGCATTTAAATGATCCTTGCTTTCATTTCTTAACTAGGTCAGGCAGATGACATGAAACGTAGACATATGTTCACCATTTCTATTTGTGTCTGTGGGTGACGACACTGTGGTGTTTCCTGATTTACTGCATCAAAGCTCATGGTGTGAGATTTTTATATTATTCTTAAATACATATTTTTATTTTATACAGTGTTTAGCATAAGTGAGTACACCCGCTTTTGAAAAATAATCATTTATATTCTCAGTGAATATAGCCAATATATTTAACAAAACAGTTTTATTTAACAGTTAAATCGATAAAAATGAGAGTTTGGTCACCTAACATACAGGAATAGAAAGATAGTGCATTTAGGTTATTGCAAAAACTAAAAGCCCTCTTGTTAAAAGACATTCAGTCCCAAAATGCTAATTGTCATTTTAAATCTATATAAGTTCCCACTATTCTTTACCACACATTTTAAAATTTAAAGTAAAATACAAATTGTGTTTGCTCACTTATTTTTTACATTTTGTAAGCATAATTAATTATAATTTTTTTTTTTTACATATATACAGTTAAAGTCAGAATTATTACCCCGTTCTCTCTTAAATATCCCCCAAATTATGTTTTACAGAGCAAGGACATTTTCACAATATGTCTGATAATATTTTTTCTTCTGGAGAAAGTCTTACTTGTTTTATTTCGGCTAGAATGAAAGCAGTTTTAAATTTTTTAAAAGCCATTTTAAGGTCAAAATTATTAGCCCCTTTAAGCTATATTTTTTCGAAAATATACAGTAAAAAACATTGTTATATAAAATAATTAATTAACCTAGTTAATATAACCTAATTAACCTAGTTAAGCATTTAATGTCACTTTAAGCTGTACAGAAGTGTCTTGAAAAATATCTAGTCAAATATTGCTGTATGTACTGTCATCATGACAAAGATAAAATAAATCAGTTATTAGAAACGAGTTATTAAAACTATTATGTTTAAAAATGTGTTGAAAAAAATCTTCTCTCTGTTAAACAGAAATTGGAGAAAAAAATAAATAGGGGGCTAATAATTTTGACTTCGACTGTATGTATTCTCTTTATTCCAGACATTAGGTCCAGTAGTACAAAAGACAGACAAAACAATACAAACCACACAATGAACATTTAAAAAGACAGTTATGCCAACATTTCATCAAAGGGGACTGATAACGCACTTCAGTAAGCCTAGGGTTTATCAACAACATTAAAATGCCATTCTGAGTCTTCTCCAATCGACAGATAAACTTATAGATCAAATTTCTCATCAAAGCAAAAAATGATCAACTCTTACCTTACAGAATAATTCACTTGCACTACACCATCTATGTTTTTTAAGAAGAATCCTCATACAATCATTGTATGCAAGTTGTAGCTTATGGAGACTCTCTTTTTATATCACAGATGAGCTGTGTATAAAGAACTGCAATATGTTCTAGAGAGGTTTACCTTAACCGGATCTGAAAACAAAACAAAAAAATCTTTTCTTTCTCTCCAGCATATTTGCTTGAGCATATAATGTTCGACGTTCCCTTTACATATCATTATCATCACTCATATCATCAGTAATGACGTATAAACGGTAATGACAAATAAAAATCTGGAAAAATCATATCTCTATGTTCTTGCATGTTGAATATAATACATTTTTCAAAATTGTTAAAAAACAAACCTCAAACTTTTAAATATTGCACTTGTGACATAAAAACTAATATGTCAATCGACATGTAAAGGACAAATTTTTTTGGCATAATAGTTTTAACAGTTTTAGCATAATAGTTTTGATAGCTATTATATATAAATTGATAGCTATTATAAATAAATAATATATTTATATACTGCTTTTATTCCAGCCAAGCTTAAAAAAATAAGACTTTCTCCATAAGACAAAAAATACTTTAGCAAATATTGTGAACAATCCCTTATTTTAAATATTTGAAGTATTATTAAAATGTCACTGCAGGGCTAATAATTTTGTCTTCAATTGTACACTACCTGACAAAAGTCTTGTCATCATTCCCAGTTGTAATAGCAACAAATAATAACTTGACTTCTAGTTGATCATTTGGAAAAGTGGGAGAAGGTAGATTTTTCAGATGAATCATCTGTTGAACTGCATCTCCATCATCACAAATACTGGAGAAGACATAATGGAACACGCATAGATCCAAGATTCTCACAGAAATCAGTAAAGGTTGGTAAAGGAAAAATCATAGTTTGGGGTTACATTCATTATGGGGGCGTGCGAGAGATCTGCAGAGTGGATGGCAACATCAACAGCCTGAGGTATCAAGACATTTGTGCTGCCCATTACATTACAAACCACAGGAAGAGGGAAAATTCTTTAGCAGGATAGCGCTCCTTCTCATACTTCAGCCTCCACATCAAAGTTCCCGAAAGCTAAGAAAACCAAGGTGCTTCAAGATTGGCCAGCCCAGTCACCAGACATGAACATTATTGAGCATGTCTGGTGTAAGATGAAGGAGGCATTGAAGATGAATCCAAAGAATCTTGATGAACTCTGGGAGTCCTGCAAGAACGCTTTATTTGCCATTCCAGATGACTTTATTAATAAGTTATTTGAGTCATTGCAGAAATGTATGGATGCAGTCCTCAAAGCTCATGGGAGTCATACACAATATTAATTCTGTTTCCACTGCACCATGATTTTATATTCTAAACTGTACATTATTTCTGATAAGTGACAAGACTTCTGTCTAAGCAAAGACAGACCTTACTGTCCTAATTAAATCATTAAAAATCAAGCCATTATCATATTTTATTTTGGTAAAATTAGTCAAATCTATATATTTATTATAACATAAACCATTTATAAAGAAACATTTGGTGTATTATGTCATGACGTGCTTTAGAAACTGCTTGATTTAACATCAAACATAAAGAAGGCTTTTTGGATTTGGTGGTTTTAAGAGAATGAAGAAGAACGAGACAATTAAAACGACAGGAGTGATTATGAAAGGTCTTTGTCCAAGCCATAAAAAAACGATAATTCCTTCAATTGACTACAGTGAAGCACATAATCCTCCACAAAAAGGCAAACACATCCCTCTTCCTCTGTCTTGCATGAAAGGCACAACTGAAGCAAGCTCCGCAAATGATTTTGATTGCATCTTAATGATTTTAACCCAGTTCACATCGGCATCTCTCACATGTGGAGGAAAAAAGTGGGTTAGATCTCAAGAGTCGACTCTGTGCTCCAGAAGCAACACGGATCTTTTTCTGGCATGCGAGTCTTGCGAGATGTTTATCTTCCGGTGAAAACAAACCACAAGTTCTGCACTAAAAATGATGAAACCAGCATGAAGTGTTTGAAGCTGCGTGCGATTTGAATAATTCCAGCTTTGTTATTTCATTTACAATGGAAAGTGTCTGTATTATGCATTAGGAAATGCAGGCACGTGCACTGAAGGACCCAGACTCAAAACATAGCAGCAGAAAATCTATAAAAATAAAATTACGTGAGGCGCATTATAAATAGTTTGCAACAATGGTTTATAAAGCCACAGAACAATCTAAATCTCAGTTTCAGTTTATTTTGTCATTCAAAACATCACAGATGTAATGCAGAATGAAATTACTTTACATCTACACCCAGCTAGAACATAAAAAAACATCAGAAACCATCTAACGTAATAAATGAGCTTTTGTCATTTCATAAATATATAAAAATATAGTTATATAAAATATAAAGCAATTTAAAATCACATAAAATGAATGAATAAATACTTATTGCACTCATTGTGATGTGTTTGCAGTGTAATCTGTAATGCAGATTTGGAAGTACATTACAAATGCATGCGTTGTGACATCAGAATGTACTATAAATAGAAAGCAGTAGCAGGCGATGGATATACAGATGTAAAAACCTTCAATTATTACATAAACATGTTTAATTTCTTAACAGTGTCAGTATTAATTAATGTGGAAAAGCTGAACGTGTCAAGTTACTTCTGCGTCCTTAAAACAAGGTTCAAATACAAAAGTAAAGTAGTAAAGCTCTAAAAAAAAAAATAAGATTAATAGTAAATGAAAGCTTGGCTACATTGACACATGTATTTAATTTGGTGCTTTTGAGGTCAATGCAGTGGGTTTCCTCCGGGTGCTCCAGTTTCCCCCACAGTCCAAAGACATGTTCTATAGGTGAATTGCATAATCTAAAAATTGCCCTGTGTGTGTGTGTGTGTGTGTGTGTGTGTGTGTGTGTGTGTGTGTGTGTGTGTGTGAGAGAGTGTGAGAGAGAGTGTGAGAGTAAATGAGCGTGTATCGGTGTTTTCAGTATTGAGTTGTGGCTGGAAGGGTATCCGCTGCCTTCAACATATGCTGGAATAGTTCCAAAAGGTTAATTCCGCTGTGGCAACACAGTTGGATAATTAACTACAAGTTTGACTTTCTAGTGTAAAAAACAAAAAATTCTCAAATCAAGAAGCAGTTTTAGACAAGTATAAAAAAATCTGGTTTTATTTTCAGACATAACAGGTCAAAATTAAATTAGTAAAAAAAACAAGCTAAGTAATCCACCAATGTGGTGAATAAATAATATTTAATTTTTTGGTTCGAAATAAGATTCAAATAAGATTTGGTTCGAAAAAAGATTTGGAGAACATGCAAACATGCAAACTCTACAAAGAAATGTCAATTGAGCCAGGCAGGACTCGAACCAGCATATATATAATGCTTATATATTAATATTAATAAGCACTAGTATCTAATGGTTAAGTGCTAAAGTTTCTATGCTTTTTATTTGTTAAAGAGCAACTATTTTGCATTAAAAAAAGTCATATTTTGGTTTTTGGGGTTTCCAACAACAGGTTGATATGTGTGCAAGGTCAAAAACCCTTTCATTGTCTTATAATATGCTTTATTTTTACCTAATTATTCCAGTGACTCCCATATGATTTGTTCAGCGATTCATTTGTTCCCAAACCCCTCCTTAGCGCAAAGCTAATATGTGCTGATTGGACCGATGACCCAGTCTATTGCGATTGGTCGACTGGGTTCAGCATGAGACAGAAAGAAATGCCCACCATGGCTACAGTAGCTATAGAGCCCACTGCAGGAATGCAATAAAGGAATGCAGTTAAACACCAGCATATACTCTACTCTTAAACAACCCTAATAACAGTGACACACATTCAGTATTAATCCACACAGTGCCAAAAATTGACTGAGCCGCATGTGAGGAACAGCTGATTGTGGCCATAGCATAGGCAAACAGTAGAGGATCGCCAGTTCAGAAACGCAGTTAAATCAGTAAAGGAAGACACACGCGTCACGCTTTTACATAGTTTTGGACGCGATATGTTATTAGCATATTTTGTGATTACACATATTTTGCAAACTACAGAAAACGAGGCAACAATTTTATTACACTTACATGTTATGATCCGGAGGAAGAAGAAAATGGTCTATTTAAACTGTAAAAGTTACTGACAAAGTTTCTGTCAAAGTCTGACAAAGTCCCATAGTCTCTGCTGCTCCTTCAATAATAAACGGCCGACAAATCCCATGTTGCAACGTAAGTTATTGTGTCAAAAATCTGAAAAATGACAGACAGGCTATACTGTGGTATTGTTGTGAAAATGAAATTTAATCCTTTATTCCCCGCAGCCGAATCTTCATCTGTCAGTGATCGTCATCTTCGCGTTATGATCAGTCCCATGATCCCCCGCGCCTCCTCTAGTGTGTGGAGGGAAAGCGTATGCACGTTTTACCGGAACTGGAAGTACATATTTGGTGATGTACCGTATCGACGTCAATGCGATCAAACAAAAGATCCGAACCTAACTCGATTTGTTTATTTGACTCTGAGTCAACTATTTCACTAAAGAATCAATAGTTTTAAACATGCTATACTTTTAGATTTAAACCTCAGCTGGATGTTTTTATTCACTTAGAGCTGTGTTACACAGTGCATGGAAGGTCATTTTCAAAAACCCATAATAGAGGCTCTTTAAATGCACTCCCTTATAAAATCACCACAATCATTTTACACTCAAAAAAAGTATGTTGGCTGTTTGTCTAAATTATTTGGTTAAAATGAGGTGGAACAACACAATTCTTAAGTTTTTTTGGGACAGCTTAATTATTTTGTTTAATCCACTTAAATTTGTCAAAACTAATAAGTTAACTGAATTTCTTCTTGTTGTCCCAACACAAATCTATTGTGTGGAACCCAGCATTTTTTACAGTGTAAAATAACAAAATCTTTCCAAACAGAGCTATTTGAGCTGCCATCTGGTGAAATTGTTTTCATATCACAACATTTTACACAGACAAACAAAATATAACAGGTATTTTCCATTTACGTGCAGCTATGATTCTTTACTTTTAACTGTGCATTTGATATAAATAAAAATATCATTAAGGCGTAAGAAAGGCGCTTGATTTTTCTCCTGAGAACAGACCTTTAAAATGATTTGACGTTCCTCATCTTGAGTGATGTCCTGAATTCTGAATGGCATACTAGATCCTGTTCCGCTACTTGTCGTCCATTTTTATGTTAATGACATTTATGTGGCATTTAACAGACGGCCAGAAGTGACCTTTGGGTGCCTGATGACTCCAGGGGTCAGACGATGGCTCTTCTCTAACATTTAACAAATCTCCCTGTACTGTCCAATGCCTGAAGAAGCAAAACCGTAGCTGGACCACAGCCCAAATATCACGCATCTGAATCCAACCACAAACCCACTGGCCACTAGTAACTTCTCCCTTTAGCTGTAACTCAGCCATGAACACAATGTGCTTTTTTATTTGATCTATAAAAAACATACTTGCATTTGCAGCTGAAGACAATATTTGCTCTCCTGTGAAATTCTTCATTCTTCTTCAAATATTTGCTGTTTAACAGAGATTTTCTTTTTTTTCTTTTTTTTTTTTTACATATTTTTAAACAGCAGCTTTAGTAACTTATTTCTTTTATCTTTGCCATGATGACAGTACATAATATTTTATTGGTTATTTAGCAAGATACTAGTATTTAGCTTAAAGTGCTTAATTAGGTTAACTAGGCAAGTTATTTTAATTAGGCAAGTCATTAGACTTGTTCTGTAGCCAGGCAAAAAATAATAATTTCCTAAGGGGTCTAATTATATTGACATTAGCACTTTTTATTATTTGAAAAAAGAAAATAATTCCAGCAAATCTAAAAGAAATAAGGCTTTTCCCAGAAGAAAAATAGAATAGAAAATACAAATGGATTGCTCTGATAAATATTGCCTACAAATATCACAGAATGGGTAATTATTTTGTCTTCGATTGTATACTACCTGACAAAAGACCAAATTTTAGGAAAAATAAATAATAACTTGACTTCTAGTTGATCATCTGGTATCAGAAGTGGCTTATATGAAAGGTAAAGGCCTCTAGATTTTGCTTATTTTACCAAAATAAAACATGATCATGGCTTGATTTTTAATGATTTAATTAGGACAGTAAGGTCTGACTTTGGCTAGACAGAAGTCTTGTCACTTAACAGAAATAATGTACAGAATAGACTATAAAGTCATGGTGCAGTGGAAACAGAATTAATATTGTGTATGACTCCCATAAGCTTGGAGTCCTGCATCCATACATCTCTGCAATGACTCAAATAACTTAATAATAAAGTCATCTAGCATGGCAAAGAAAGCGCTCTTGCAGGACTCCCAGAGTTCATCAAGATTCTTTGGATTCATCTTCAATGCCTCCTTCATCTTACACCAGACATGCTCAATAATGTTCATGTCTGGTGACTGGGCTGGCCAATCCTGGAGCACCTTGACCTTCTTTGCTTTCAGTAACTTTGATGTGGAGGCTGAAGTATGAGAAGGAGTGCTATCTTGCTGAAGAATTTGCCCTCTTCTGTTGTTTGTAATGTAACAGTCAGCACAAATGTTTCCCAGAGATGGGTTGCGGCTGGAAGGGCATCCGCTGTGTAAACATGTGCTGGATAAGTTGGCAGTTCATTCCGCTGTGGCGACCCCAGATTAATAAAGGGACTAAGCCGAAAAGAAAATGAATGAATGAATGAATGAATAGGCAGCACAAATGTCTTCATACCTTAGGCTGTTGATGTTGCCATCCACTCTGCAGATCTCTTGCATGCCATACCATGATTTTTCCTTCACCAAATTTGATTTCTGATTTCTGTGATGATTGGGATGCAGTTCAACAGATGATTCATCTGAAAAATCTGACCTTCTGCCACTTTTCCAAATGATCAAGTTATTATTTGTTTCTCTTACAACTGGGATCGACGACAAGACTTTTGTCAGGTGGTGTATATTCATATTACTAGTACATGTATTTAGCAACAAGTGTATGCTAAAGTTCACCCTGAGGGTGAATATAATAACATAATTTTTGGATGAACTATTCCTTCATAGTAAAAGGTCTTTTAAAAGCAGATTCCTCAGTGTCTCAGTATTGGCTTGTGATACAGTATGTTGTTTTTCGTTTCCCCCCCATCAGGTTAAATGCTGACTGGTCTTGAGGAACTGCATTGGTAATCTGCTCATTTTGAGGGTCTGAAATTGCATTCTTAATCTCAAAGGAGTCAAGTGATGAACTGAAGACAACAAGGTAGGAAAGCCCAGTCAGGGAATCCTAATGACTTTATCGATTGTGACGCAGACGCTTATAAGCGCTTGACATCGCAGCACACCATCAGAATCCATCACCTAAAAAACAGAGGAGAAAATTGCTCGCAAATCTCCTCTAAACGACTCTGACAAATGACTCTTTGCGTGTAAGTAGGAAGCTCACAGCACGCTTCCAGATGCAGTTATCCAAATTACTGAAGGAGGCATTAAAGACGGAGGCATAAATTACTGGTGTAAAAAATGTTGTCTTGCATTGCACTGTTAACTAAACATCGTGCTTTCAATGAGACGAGAAGATGGAGTGCAGCAAATCTAGGCTGTTTCTGGCTAAATGTGTCAAGTCTAAAACCTAAATTTCCGTGCATGTTAAAAAGCTCCTATTTGAGAAACAAACGAGTGCTCTGGTTTCTGCTCCATCCCCCATTTCAATCCCCCTCCCAGCTGTAAAAATCCATTCCAGTGTGCCTGTGTGCAATTGCCTCAACCCAGTGATTTATGAAAAGGAAGAAAAATCTCTGTGCAGATGGGGCTGAGAGGTTAGAAAGAGGTATAAATATTCCCGATCATGAGCAGGACGTGTTGAGCTGCCCCCGAGGTCCCTTCGTAATAGGCGGTATATCTTCTAGTGCCATTAACTGGAAAGGATCAGACGTGGCTGCGTGTTACGGGGACAAGGAAAGCAAATTATGCGGAAGCGCTCGCGATCACACCTGTGTCCTATTCTCTAGCGTAACCTGGGTGTTGTTTTTGTCACCTTCTCGGCGCTGGATATTGACAGTGGAATTGTTTTTGGAGAGGAAAGCGCTAGTTGAAAGCACCACCGGCCCTTTGTAGTGCGAATGGAGTCTTTGTTAGCGATTCTGTTTGATCATTGGTAATTGAAAAGAACATCCGTAACAGATTCTAGGGCTTTTATTTGTTGTATGTGAGGAGTTGTTGATATAAAAATCTATTTCGAGCAATATACTGTATATACACGTCCTTTGTCTGGAATTATTTATTGATTTCAGGTGAAATCATCTTTGGATTTCAAGACCTAGTGAGCTAGTTTGGTGTTTTCATTTATACTGTATGCGTTTTAAAAGTGCTCCTGTTGTGATTTTGTTGAATATTGCCTTATGTGCAATGTAGGTCAGTGTCATTCATTCATTAATTTTCCTTCAGCTTAGTCCCTTATTTATCAGGGGTCACCACAGCGAAATGAACCTTCAACTATTCCAGGATATTTTTTACGCAGCAGATGCCCTTCCAGGCACAAACCAGTACTGGAAAACACCCATACACTCTCACATTCATACACACTCATACACTACAGGTCAATTTAGTTTACTCAATTCACCTATTGCCAACCCAGACTTATTCTGAAAACGTACCCTTAAATACATTTCTAGAGAGCGCCAAATACATCCCAGGAGATACGTTTTTTTGCAGTTTTTGTTTTCGCGAACTGTGCATGCATTTTCAGATCTCAAATTTCTCTCGCAAGCAATATTATCCAGCTGCAGGTCTGCAGAACCACACATGTTTCAGGCACACACAATCAAGCATACACGATCTAGGCAAACCATATATGGTTACGACGGATGATAAGGTGATTAACATATTCTCAGACATCGTCATCAATATATTTTTATATATATTGTCAATAAATAGCGTAATAAACAATAGTCTATACTATTTCACAAATATGGCGATTAGACGGGCGAATGGGGAACATTGTTTTCGATCGCCATTCAATATAATAGACTGAACCGTTTTCTATCAGTCATCATAGATGATCAGTCTTTATTATCGGACAGAGATAATAGCAGACACTCGTTTGCTGGCATTGCTGAAACATTTTTCAGAGATACAGTATATAAACAATCTAAATTTGACAGAATTATTTTAAAAATTAATGGATTCATTATAATCAAGGAAATAATGGCAAGTTATATATATATATATATAGACCATTTTGAGGGATGTAAACAAAAACAATGGTTCCAATTTCCTGTTTTACACTTTTAATTTCTATAGCTTCCTATAATCCAAAAAGAGCCACATATTGAAAAATAACGTCACGATAACTGTTTTAACATTAAGTTATGATTGAATTACCTTTTGTTACAGTTATGAAATAGTTTGATAACAAGCAGGAAATGTTCATGCACCAATGACATGACTACACTGAAATGGTACATTTAATAAATGTATAACACTAAATTAACATTTTACTCCAGCAATTTAATAGTATTTATTTGCTTAATTTTTTTAACAACTTTTTATTTATGATTTCCCACATTAAATAATATAGTAATTTATAGTAAGTAATATATTGTTTTATATTGTTATAAAGTGTTTTTAAACCATAAAGTACTGGTAATTTGTGGTAATTATAGTTGCAACAAATATAGTAATACAAACAAATTAACTGTTAATAAAAAATTATATATATAATAATAATATATATAATAATAATAATAATATATAATAATAATTACTTATATATATTCATATCCTATATGTAGTTATCAGTTTATAACTATATTAATTTTAAATTATTAACTATAGCAATTAATTTTAATGTGACACAATATTGTTTGTTTTTTATATTTTACTACAAAATGATTTTAACTAAGTATGACAACATTAATATCCTCATTCATTCATTCATTCATTTTCTTTTCGGCTTAGTCCCTTTATTAATCAGGGGTCGCCACAGCAGAATGAACCGCCAACTTATCCAACATATGTTTTATGCAGCGGATGCCCTTCCAGCTGCAACCCATCACTGGGAAACACCCACACATTCTCATTCACACACGTACACTACGGACAATTTAGTTTACCCAATTCACCTGTACCGCATGTCTTTGGAACATCCAAACTCCACACAGAAATGCCAACTGACCCAACTGAGGCTCGAACCAGCGAACTTCTTGCTGTAAGGCGAGAGCACTACCCACTGCCCACTTCCCACCAACATTAAGATGCTGAAGTAGTTTATTAAACTTAATCCTACATTTAGACGGTCTATAATGTTTTCTTTGTATGTGGATATGTGAATAAAGTCATAAGTGTTTAACAATTTTTATTTATATAATTTGAGTTCCAAAACTGCAGATATTAAAATGATTGTTACAATATAATAATGAAATAATGACTGAATTGGGAAACCCTAAACTGTTCACTGTCGACTAACTGACTGACTGACTGACCGATTTCCACATTCTCACCCTGTTACTTACTAATTTATTTAATTTTTTGAATTCTGTTTTTGTCTTACCTGCTTTATGGAACCGTTCTTTAGCAGATTCGAACCCTGTCATCGTGGTCAACTCCTCTCAGCGTCTCAAGTCCACTGATGTACATGGAGAGCCACTGGACGAACTGGTAACAGCGGGAATGCTATCCATACAGAGGTAAGCGGTCAGCTGGTAAGCGTGAAAAGGAATGGCTTCATTTGTTGTAAAGACGAAATGCAGCCATATGTACTTTTGGCTACATAATTTGCAGAAATGTATATAGGGCTACATTTTCAGAATGAGCCCATATTGCCCATAGCCCATGTCTTTGGACTGTGTAGGAAACCAACACCAACACTGGGAGAACATGCAAAACTCCACACAGAAATGCCAACTGGCTCAGCTGGGACTCGAACCAGCGACCTTCTTGCTGTGAGGTCAACCACTGAGCCACCATGCCACCCGTAGGTCAGTGTTTGTGAATGTAAAAGATTTGCAAAGTTGTAAAGCTGAAAGTGCAAACCAAATAAGGTTGTCTACTTAGAGAACAAATATGGGTCCTACTTTATATTAGGTGGCCTTAACTAATATGTACTTACACCAAAATTAAAAAGTTAAAAAGTTCATGCAAATCCGTCGATACGCTTTCACGCGGGCTGTGGTCACGTGGAGACGAGTGACAGCGGTAAAAACAAATGCTGTATCAAAACTTTTTTAAAATTCTGAATCAATATTGGAGTTACTTTTGCACACTGGAGGAAGGATAACACCATGGCTGAAGTATTTATTTTAGACAGGTAATGTTATATTTTTAAAATATTATAGTCACGCAAAGCTTTTGTAGATTATTATGAAGAAATGTTGTTCAGCCACGGAAATCTTCAGCCGAAAGCTTGATGTGACTATTTTCAGTTTCATAAGGGACCTTTTACAGCATCGATAATGTAGATTTTTATTTAGTTTAACAACAAAACATCAGTAAATAGCGCTATTCCGCCTAGCCTGCTTTACTGAGGTGAAGTTGGTTTTATATTCAAATTAGTTCATTTTTGAACAATGACAACCTGTGACACATCCCTGTATTGTTTACCATGCTACTTTGAAATAGCATGTAAGTATGGCTTAGTAATAAGTGTAATTCCTGCAGCTGCCTGGCCAATCACTAAGCATACAGTAGTCCCTTCAGGACAAAGTGTGTGAGAGAGGGAGACTGATGAGAGAGTGATGACAAGTTTGCTTGCTAACTACATAAAAGAAAACGTGCTAGATACACTGTAAAAAATGCAGGGTTCCACACAATTCATTCATGTTGTCCCAACACAAATAGATTAAGTTAACTTAACACATTTAACAAATTCATGTGGATTGAACATAAAAAAATAAGTTGTCCCAATGAAATCTCAAGAATTGTGTTGTTTCAGCTTATTTTAAATAAGTAGTTTGAACGAGCATTCATTAATTCATTTTCTTTTCGGCTTAGTCCCTTAGTATTAATCCAGGGTCGCCACAGCAGAATGAACCGCCAACTTATCCAGCAGATTTTTATGCAGCAGATGCCCTTCCAGCCGCAACCCATCTCTGGGAAACACCCATATTCACTCATTCACACATACACTACAGACAATTTAGCCTACCCAATTCACCTGTACTGCATGTCTTTGGACTGTGGGGGAAACCGGAGCACCCGGAGGAAACCCACGCAAACGCAGGGAGAACATGCAAACTCCACACAGACTCCACACAGCAAACTCCAACAGCCGAGGCTCGAACCAGCGACCCAGCGACCTTCTTGCTGTGAGGCGACAGCACTTCCTACTGCGTCGCCCAGTTTGAACGAGCAAAAAATAGATATTTTTTTGAGCGTATAATACAGTTTTTCATTCAGAATTGTAGTACTATAAGATACTATAAAGTTTTCAAACGGGCAAATGACATAACCTAGTGGGTCTCTGTCATTTTTAATGTTTGATTGTATTTGAAAGATATTATGCTAACTGGTTAGCATTTAGATAGATCACCTACTGCACATTTAAGGCTTCGATATAAAGTGGAACCCAAATCTGAATTGCCTGAATTGTCATGAACAATTTCTGATTTACCGGAGCACCCGGAGGAAACCCTTGCGAACACGGAGAGAAGATGCAAACTCCACACAGAAATGCCAACTGACCCAGCCGAGGCTCGAACCAGCGACCTTCTTGCTGTGAAGCGACAGCACTACCTACTGCGCCACCACGTCTCCTAACTGAATTTTTTTTTTTTAATTAATTTTAGATTACAAAGGCTAACATTTTTTGTCTTAAAGACATGCACAGATGAATTGTTCACCACAAAACCTATGGTTGGTTTCATTTCATTTGTACGTTTAAAGTAAAACAGATGATGAAAATATCTGAAACATTGTACATCAATGATAAACTCTTTTCATTACTCAAACAACCAAGTTATTACTTTAGTTTTTCAGTACAAAATCCATGAAGACTTTAATTTAAAAGTCCCTATGGGCATCGGATGCACTTAAAAAGCGTCCGGACACTAATGTGTTCTAGTGTGTCTTTAACCGACCACTCTGTTGCTTAGTTACACGCTTCCCATCACTGTTCAAATTGCCATCAATAATTTGGTCTCAGTTTACATCCTCAACATTTCATTACGCTTAATTTCCTCCTGTGTTGGAGAGAAATGAAGTCACATATTGATCTGCCAGTCAAGAGTCTCTGATGCGGAGAGCTCTCCTCGTGTGTTTGCATAATGATCTGTGACCAAATATACACAAAAATTAATAATGTTGCTGCAAATTAAATATTACATGCATAACATCGGATGAATATGTCCAGTGGGTGAGATATTGATTATAAATGTCCTGAAAGCTCTTTATCTAAACGTCTCTTCTTAAAGGGGTGGTCCACTACGATATCAAATTTTAAACTTTAGTTGATGTGTAATGTAGCTGTGTGAACAACATCTCTGAATGCAAGACGTTTAAAGTGCAATGCAAAGGGAGACATTTGCTTTCGCAGAGTTTGCTTAGCAAAGCCTACAGTGAACGAAGTTTGGAGTCTACAAAAAAATACATCTAGGTTAATGAAGTCATAAACCCTTTAGGATAGGCACATTCACCAGGCGCATACACCCCACGCAGTGAATATTTCTGTACATGTGATTTTTCAGCTTTTTTATTTTTAATAAATTTGCAACAATTTCAAAAAACCTTTTTTCACATTATGGGGTATTGTGTGTAGAATTTTGAGCAAATAAATGAATTTAATCCATTTAGGAATAATGCTGTAACATAAGAAATGTGGAAAAAGTGAAGCGCTATGAATACTTTCTGGACGCACAGCATATTTATCCGTCAAACTGCTGTAAACACCCACAATCTTCACCAACGCATGTGTTGTCTCTTTATGTGGCCGCTTTCCGTGCATTTTACATCTTAAATAACAAACAAAAGATATGCAAACATTTCATATTACTTACACATGCTTATTCCGAATATATGTGAAAGACACTTGTCAGATTTTATTTTAGAGAGAAGGCATAAGTTTCAGCTGTGTCCTCTTCATTTTCTGATTCAGGCTAACTGATAAGGCTAACAGCTACACTGACTGACAATGTATTTACACAATGGCAAAGCGCGTGCCAGTAGAGACGTGGCACTTCCTGGTGACGTGTAGCCGATCTGTGAATCACAGCACATTATTTTAGCTGAACAATCAGAGCCTCTTGGGGGTGGCCTTTAGGAGGAGCTAGGAAATATGATAGTCCTTTTCATGTTAGCCGAGTAGCAGTAATTAATGTAAGATACATGAAAAATTTTTGATTTTTTATATATATATATTTTTTACAAATAAAGCATGAGCACGCATTGCTTTGTACCCTATAAACACAACCAAGCCTTAAAACTACACTGGACCACCCCTTTAACTGACGGCTATCAGCTTCGGCCATGTTTGTAGTTTTTAACACTTCATTCATTTATTTATGTTTGTACATCTAATCACATCCTCGTCAGCTGTGTTGTGGTCAGTATTAGCTTTTCATCCAACACTGTATGATAATTTCCTTATGATATGGCACTATGTTATTCCTTTTTTGGAAAATTATTTAGGACAGAGATTGCAGTGTGTGATTTTGGTTGCAGCGATTAACCCTGAGGACAGAATCTGGTCCCAGCCCATCTTTTTTTCATTTCAGGAGCCATTTCACTCAGTTATAAGTCCCAACAGGGAAGAAAAGGCAATTGCAATTTCTGTTAACCCTTGTGCGTCCTTATGGACGTTTTCCGTTTTTTTTTCTCTCTCATCATTTTAGCTGTGCTAATGGAGAAAGCATAACTGTTCTCAAAAAGGGTTAATTGCATTGACATTTTCGTATTTCACATATGCAAATTTTTCTTATTTCACATTTCCTTAGATTTTAGATCTATATAACTGCAAAATGTATATATGGGAGTGGGTTTTTTATTTGTTTTATATATAATTTAGTATATAATTTAGAAAATAATAGATGTTATTGTTTTTTTAAGGAACTATTTGTTCATATTAACCACAAAAACCATTTGATCATGACACATTCTTCTATTTAACAATCAGTGCAAACATATTGGTAACACTTTATAATAACTACACACTATAAATCATTTATTAAGCCTTAGCAAATAGTTAATTCATTATCTGTCTAATAAGCATTAACTCTACATTAATAAGCGTTAGCAAGCGGTTTATAACTGCAGCTACAAATGCTGTATTCTTGACTTACAAACATATTTATAATGTGCTTAATACTTGTACTTTCATACTTTGTTAATGCTTTATTTTTCATTACTAAATTAAGTATTGCATTGTTTACAAACCATTTGTATTTAAAAGTAGTTGAGGGTTTTTAGGATCATTCAGAATGAGTTAGTAAATGATTAATAAACTATTTAAATCAACGTTTATATGTCTTATTATTCAGGCATATATTAAGGGTTACTATGTATGTTAATAAATGCTTTATTAACTCAACTTCATCCAGTTTTGTGACCTAATCTAAAGTGAGGACTATTTATGCTTTATAAATCCCTTATAAATGACAAATAAAGGCTCAGTTAAATTCTAAACAGGAAAAATGACATTATTCATTCCTTTTCATTCAAAGATACACAAATAAAATTGTACTTCAAATGAAAAATAAATCTTTGCAACCTTATATAATAAAATTACTGTAGAGTTTAACCATTGCATCCTATTATATTGATAAATTATTATATTGTTGTTGTTTTATCCAGTTTTATGTCGTATTTTGACACTCCGATTATTTGGCAATGTTTAAACTTTACTGTAATTTCATTTTTTAGAAAAGATTGCAAAGATTATTGTTCATTTGATTCTGAGCCTTTAATTGTCATTAATAAGGGATTTATAAAGCATGAATAGTCCTCACTTTAGATTAGGTCACAAAATTGCATGAAGTTGAGTCAATAAAGCATTTATTAACATATTAGTTAACTATGAGTATATGCCTGAATAATAAGATATGTAAATGTTGATTTCAATAGTTTATTAATAATTTACTAACTCATTCTGAATCATCCTAAAAACCCTCAACTACTTTAAATACAACTGGTTTGTAAATAATGCAATACTTAATTTAGTAATGAAAAATAAATCATTAACTAAGTATGAAAATACAGTTATTAAGCACATTATATAGGTGCTTATAAGTCAAGAACACAGCATTTGTAGCTGCAGTTATAAACTGCTTACTAACGTTTATTAATGTAGAGTTAATGTTTAACAAATAATGAATTCACTACATGCTAATGCTTAGTAAATGCTTCATAGTGTGTAGTTATTATAAAGTGTTACCAAAATATTAATTAATTGTCACTGTACAAGAGCGACACGGTGGCTCAGTGGTTAGCACTGTCGCCTCACAGCAAGAAGGTTGCTGGTTCGAGTCCTGGATGGGTCAGTTGGCGTTTCTGTGTGGAGTTTGCATGTTCTCTCCGTGTTGGTGTGGGTTTACTCCAGGTGCTCCGGTTTCCCCCACAGTCCAAAGACATGCGGTAAAGGTGAATTGAATAAACTACATTGTCCATTGCGAATAAGTGTGTATGGATGTTTCCCAGTACTGGATTGCAGCTGGAAGGGTATGTGTTGTGTAAAACATATACTGGATAAATTGGCGGTTCCGCTGTGGCGACCCCTGATGAATTAAAGCAGTGTTTCCCAACCCTGATCCTGGAGGCACACCAACAGTACATAATTTGGATGTCTCCCTTTTCTGACCCATTAACTTCAGGTGTTGGAGTCTCTTCTGATGTTCTGATGAGTTGATTCAGGTGTGTTTGATTAGGGAGAGGTTGAAAATGTGTACTGTTGGTGTGCCTTCAGGAACAGGGTTGGGAAACACTGAATTAAAGGACTAAACTGAAGGGAAAATGAATGAATGAATGTCACTGTATATTTCAACAGATTTCAGCAAAATGTTGTTAGTTATTTTCATTACTAAGAGCATTGTTTTATACTGTACAAACTGTCCTTTTGAATGATCTTCCCCAATCCTAATGCTACCTTTTTCATCTTACAGGCAACTCTTTCAAAAAACATGTATCCACTTTTGTTGATTTAAAATGATAGCATTACGAATAGCATTTTGCTTATTTCCGTCCCCCTTATTTGCCATTCTCCCTATTGTAAAACACTTTAACTATATAAATATACACTTACTGGCCACTTTATTAGGTACATTTGTCCAACTGCTCATTAAAGCAAATTTCTAATCAGCCAATCACATGGCAACTCAATGCATTTTGGCATGTAGACATTGTCAAGATGATCTGCTGCATCAGAATGGGGAAGAATGGGGAAGGCATGGTTGTTAGACGGGGTGATCTGAGTATTTCAGAAACTGCTGATCTACTGGTATTTTCACCCACCACCATCTCTAGGGTTTTACAGAGAATGGTCTGAAAAAGAGGAAATATCCAGTGAGCGGCAGTTCTGTGGGCACAAATGCCTTGTTGATGCCAGAGGTCAGAGGAGAATGGCCAGACTGGTTTGAGCTGATAGAAAGGCAACAGTAACTCAAATAACCACTCGTTACAACCAAGGTATGCAGAAGAGCATCTCTGCACGCACAACAAGTGCAACCTAGAGGCGGATGGGCTACAGCAGCAGAAGACCACACCGGGTATCACTCCTGTCAGCTTAAAACAGGAAACTGAGGCTACAATTCGCACAGGCTCACCAAAATTGGACAATAGAAGATTGGAAAAACGTTGCCTGGTCTGAGTCTCAATTTCTGCTGTGACATTCGGATGGTAGGGTCAGAATTTGGCATCAACAACATGAAAACATGAATCCATCCTGCCTTGTAATAACGGTTCAGGCTGCTGCTGGTGGTGTAATGGTGTAGGGGATATTTTTTTGGCACACTTAGGGCCCATTAGTACCAGTTGAGCATCGTGTCAAAGCCACAGCCTACCTGAGTATTGTTGCTGACTATGTCCATCCCTTTATGACCACAGTGTACCCATCTCCTGATGGCTACTTCCAGTAGGATAACACACCATGTCATAAAGTGTGAATCATCTCAGACTGGTTTCTTGAATATGACAATGAGTTCATTGTATTTAAATGGCCTCCACAGTCACCAGGTCACAATCCAATAGAGCACCTTTAGGATGTGGTGGAATGAGAGTTTCGCATCACGGATGTGCAGCCGACAAATCTTCAGCAACTGCATGATGCTAGTATGTCGATATGGACCAAAATCCCTGGGAAGTATTTCCAGTGCCTTGTTGAATCGATGTCACGAAAGATTAAGACAGTTCTGAAGCCAAAAGAGTGTCCAACCTAGTACTAGTAAGCAGGGCTTAATTTGTGCCAGAACATGCCGGATCCGGAACCTCTGAAGTCTGATCCGGCACCTCATTTTACTGATCCCCCTCCTCAACCGCCCTCCGCCCTGTCCGCTGTTCACTGTCACTTTATTCCGCGACTCCCCAACCCTCTTCACTTTCGTCCAGGACAATTCCCCGCTCTTCACTTTCGTCCTTCGTCTGCGACAGCCCTCCGCCATCCAACACCACACCGTCTATCCCCCGTATAAGTATCCGATCTAGCAACGTAACATGCCGGATCCGTTACCCTGATCTGTTCCAGGACCTCGCAATTCACAAATTAAGCACTGCTAGTAAGGTACCTAATAAAGTGGCCGGTGAGTGTACTTTGACTTGTTTTCTAACTAGGCTGCTTGATAAGTTTTTGGGATAAAATTGATTCATTTCAACATATAATTGACAATGTTTCTGGATTAACTTCACTGGTTATTTCAATTAACGTATACGTCGTATTTGCATCATTTTGTTTGCCTCGTTTTTAAGGTCCCATAAAATTAAAACAAACTTTTTTTTAGATTTTAGTATCAGTATTGTTCGTCTTTAGGATATCTATAAGCTAGTGTGCTCCAAAACAGTGACAAAATTTGCATTTAGAAGATATAAAACTGATGTAAACATGTAAAGCGATATAAATATGTTTACGTCACCTTACAGTTTATCATGAACTCATATCCAATTAAATGCTCGCTAGTATCTGACATGCCCCGCCCCCTTCAAGACTACCCAGCAAACATAGGTCGGACGACGACGTGCTTTCCCCGGCCAAAAGATGTCGCTCCGCGACGGCATCAATTGTGTACTGATGGTCTGAAAGCGACGTGCTTTCCACAGCCAAAATTCGTCGCGACCGCACGGCACCAATGCACAACATGTCCTAAAATGCATTAATATATGCTTGTATACATTTAAACATGTCTATTTATATTGGGGTTGCGTGTATTTACGATTTTATCTACATGTAGTTTAATATATACCATGTCCTGATTAAGTCCACAAATTACGTCCTTTACACGTGCATTTATAGTCCATCATATACCCTTGCTGAAATTATGAAATATAAAAAGTATTGCACTTACATCTGGGTATACACTTAATATATGTGTGTCCCAAGTGGGTACGTGGACAGATTTCAGGCATCTAAACTCATTAAAAACAGATTTATCTTTATGAAATACAGAAATCACTTTTATTTACATCTTGTCAACTGACCAATTACATTCATAAAGTGTCCTGTGCGGTGAAAGGATAGTAAAGTCACTGTTTCTAAAACCATAATGCAATTTTATTTATTTTTTTGCACCTAATGCTAACAAATCTCGCGATATGACTAACATAATCCCGCGGGATTCTAGGGCGCTGTTTTCAAATTTCATTTTCTTCCGGTTTTGTCCAGCACCACGAGAACATGAGGACGCGGCAAAAAGTTGGACAATGATCACAATACTCCTACCGTGTAAGTACAGTTTGTATTCGTTTAATAACATTGAGTTTTACACGAAGGAACTGAAATAAATGATGCACATTGCCAGTAGCGATGTGGAGTTGCTTTGATTAGGCTAAAAGTAAGTCGCGTTTGAGCAATATGTCATGTTATTACAGGAATCTGGCGCAGTTTATCAGGGGTTCCCTACACTGGTCCTCGAAGACAGCTGGTCAACATGTTTTCCAGCATCTCTGCCCATCATCCACCTGCTGTGTGTTCAGTCAGAGCTGAAAATGACCATTTCAGGTGAGTTTGGAGTGGAATGGTGTATAAATAAAACAATTTAATAATGATAATAATGCACGAATTTGTTAGAAAAGCTAACAAAAAGCTATATAGTATCATTCTATTGTAGATATGTCTCCAGCATTTATTACCATACCAGTATTAATGATTTAGTTTAGCCTACATTAAAAGGCTGTCATTAACAAAAAGAGCAAAACTTATGAGCATGTATATAAAAAAGTTATTTACTTAATATTTTATACTAACATAAAATGGCAAATATATGCATGTAGGTGTTATTAGCTCATGTGGAGATTTAACAGGTAAAGTCTAACCACTTTTCTTTTAACTGCTCCTGTAAAATAGTTTTTGTACTGTAATTAAAACTGCATTAAGGTTCAAATTTGTCTTGCAGGGTGAATAACAGTCAGTCATCTGTCAGACAGAATTCAATACTCTTTCTCCAGGCCAACTGTAAGAATCATATAAGGCTTTGCATTTATTTATTTGCTGTTCATTAAATAATTTCATTATTACCTTTCTCACTGTTGTTTTGTTTGTCTGTAGAATTGTCTCCAGTGCAAATGATCCTTTGTCATCCCACTCCCTGAGGACACTCCAGAGTAGGTGAGAAACTTGTTGAATGCTTAAAAGTGTATTTAGGTGTATAATGTGTATGAGTTCACATTTGCAAACCTAGAGCTAGTTTTTATACCTGTGGTGAGTATTGTGATCTTATTACTGCGTATCCTGATAAACGCTTTAGTAAATAATTTCAACTAGAAACGTTAACGTCATCATAAGCCTGATGTTAGCTATTGCTCTGTTACAGTAATTGTCATTGTGGACTCCAGCAGGTCTACATGTTCTGTTAAGAGACTGGATTCTGAGAGCGAGATCCTGTGAAGTGTTCATCAAA